>NC_140210.1:62423770-62442429 GCF_951802725.1 Rutilus rutilus
TTTACAGCGGAGCGTGTGTCAGTTTACCACAGCAGGTGTGTGAGTTTACCGCGGTGTTTGTGTGTGTGTTTACCGCGGTTTGTGTGTGTTTACACCACAGGTACGTGTGTTGTAAGTGTGTGTTTACAGCGGAGCATGTGTGAGTTTAACGCAGCAGGTGTGTGAGTTTACCGAGGTGTTTGTGTGTGTGTTTACCGCGGTTTGTGTGTGTTTACACCGCAGGTACGTGTGTTGTACGTGTGTATTTACAGCGGTACGTGTGTGAGTTTACCGCAGCAGGTGTGTGAGTTTACCGTGGTGTTTGTGTGTGTGTTTACCGTGGTTTGTGTGTGTTTACACCGCAGGTACGTGTGTTGTAAGTGTGTGTTTACAGCGGAGCGTGTATGAGTTTACCGCGGTGTTTGTGTGTGTGTTTACCGCGGTTTGTGTGTGTGTTTACCGCGGTTTGTGTGTGTTTACACCGCAGGTACGTGTGTTGTAAGTGTGTGTTTACAGCGGAGCATGTGTGAGTTTAACGCAGCAGGTGTGTGAGTTTACCGAGGTGTTTGTGTGTGTGTTTACCGCGGTTTGTGTGTGTTTACACCGCAGGTACGTGTGTTGTAAGTGTGTGTTTACAGCGGAGCATGTGTGAGTTTAACGCAGCAGGTGTGTGAGTTTACCGAGGTGTTTGTGTGTGTGTTTACCGCGGTTTGTGTGTGTTTACACCGCAGGTACGTGTGTTGTAAGTGTGTGTTTACAGCGGAGCGTGTGTGAGTTTACCGCAGCAGGTGTGTGAGTTTACCGAGGTGTTTGTGTGTGTGTTTACCGCGGTTTGTGTGTGTTTACACCGCAGGTACGTGTGTTGTAAATGTGTGTTTACAGCGGAGCGTGTGTGAGTTTAACGCAGCAGGTGTGTGAGTTTACCGAGGTGTTTGTGTGTGTGTTTACCGCGGTTTGTGTGTGTTTACACCGCAGGTACGTGTGTTGTAAGTGTGTGTTTACAGCGGAGCGTGTGTGAGTTTAACGCAGCAGGTGTGTGAGTTTACCGAGGTGTTTGTGTGTGTGTTTACCGCGGTTTGTGTGTGTTTACACCACAGGTACGTGTGTTGTAAGTGTGTGTTTACAGCGGAGCGTGTGTGAGTTTACCGCAGCAGGTGTGTGAGCTTACCGTGGTGTTTGTGTGTGTGTTTACACTGCAGGTACGTGTGTTGTAAGTGTGTGTTTACAGCGGAGCGTGTATGAGTTTACCGCGGTGTTTGTGTGTGTGTTTACCGCGGTTTGTGTGTGTGTTTACACCGCAGGTACGTGTGTTGTAAGTGTGTGTTTACAGCGGAGCATGTGTGAGTTTAACGCAGCAGGTGTGTGAGTTTACCGAGGTGTTTGTGTGTGTGTTTACCGCGGTTTGTGTGTGTTTACACCGCAGGTACGTGTGTTGTAAGTGTGTGTTTACAGCGGAGCGTGTGTGAGTTTACCGTAGCAGGTGTGTGAGTTTACCATGATGTGTGTGTGTTTACCGCGGTGGGTGTCCACTGCGCTGCGCCTCCCTCTTCAGCAGCTCCAGCCTCTGATTAGTGCAGAAGCAGTAGTAGGCGTGGCCTGTGTGGAGCAGTGATGATGCGGCCTGTGAGTAGAGATGGAGCCGCTCAGACTGAACATATGGCCCATAATGCCCTCCTCTGCGACTGCTCTCATCTGGGGGGATTCCTACACACACACACACACACACACACACACACACCGACTTAGACTTACTGCTGGAGGGCAGTCTGCAGTGAAGAGTATAGTGAGTGCAGTAGTGAGTGCAGTGGAGAGTATAGTGAGTGCAGTGAAGAGTGCAGTAGTGAGTGCAGTGGAGAGTATAGTGAGTGCAGTGAAGAGTGCAGTAGTGAGTGCAGTGGAGAGTATAGTGAGTGCAGTAGTGAGTGCAGTGGAGAGTATAGTGAGTGCAGTAGTGAGTGCAGTGGAGAGTATAGTGAGTGCAGTAGTGAGTGCAGTGAAGAGTATAGTGAGTGCAGTAGTGAGTGCAGTGGAGAGTATAGTGAGTGCAGTAGTGAGTGCAGTGGAGAGTATAGTGAGTGCAGTAGTGAGTGCAGTGAAGAGTATAGTGAGTGCAGTAGTGAGTGCAGTGGAGAGTATAGTGAGTGCAGTAGTGAGTGCAGTGGAGAGTATAGTGAGTGCAGTGGAGAGTATAGTGAGTGCAGTAGTGAGTGCAGTGGAGAGTATAGTGAGTGCAGTGAAGAGTGCAGTAGTGAGTGCAGTGGAGAGTATAGTGAGTGCAGTGGAGAGTATAGTGAGTGCAGTAGTGAGTGCAGTGGAGAGTATAGTGAGTGCAGTGGAGAGTATAGTGAGTGCAGTAGTGAGTGCAGTGGAGAGTATAGTGAGTGCAGTGAAGAGTGCAGTAGTGAGTGCAGTGGAGAGTATAGTGAGTGCAGTGGAGAGTATAGTGAGTGCAGTGGAGAGTATAGTGAGTGCAGTAGTGAGTGCAGTGGAGAGTATAGTGAGTGCAGTAGTGAGTGCAGTGGAGAGTATAGTGAGTGCAGTAGTGAGTGCAGTGGAGAGTATAGTGAGTGCAGTGAAGAGTATAGTGAGTGCAGTAGTGAGTGCAGTGGAGAGTATAGTGAGTGCAGTGAAGAGTATAGAGAGTGCAGTGAAGAGTATAGTGAGTGCAGTGGAGAGTATAGTGAGTGCAGAGAAGAGTATAGTGAGTGCAGTGGAGAGTGCAGTGAAGAGTATAGTGAGTGCAGAGAAGAGTATAGTGAGTGCAGTTGAGAGTGCAGTGGAGAGTATAGTGAGTGCAGTGGAGAGTATAGTGAGTATAGTGAGTGCAGTGAAGAGCATAGTGATTCCAGTAGTGAGTGCAGTGGAGAGTGCAGTGAGTGCAGTGGAGAGTATAGTGAGTGCAGTGGAGAGTGCAGTGGAGAGTATAGTGAGTGGAGTATTGAGTGCAGTGGAGAGTATAGTGAGTGCAGTGAAGAGTATAGTGAGTACAGTGAAGAGTATAGTGAGTGCAGTAGTGAGCGCAGTGGAGAGTATAGTGAGTGCAGTGAAGAGTATAGTGAGTGCAGTGGAGAGTATAGTGAGTGCAGTGGAGAGTATAGTGAGTGCAGTAGTGAGTGCAGTGGAGAGTATAGTGAGTGCAGTAGTGAGTGCAGTGGAGAGTATAGTGAGTGCAGTATTGAGTGCAGTGGAGAGTATAGTGAGTGCAGTGAAGAGTATAGTGAGTGCAGTAGTGAGTGCAGTGGAGAGTATAGTGAGTGCAGTAGTGAGCGCAGTGGAGAGTATAGTGAGTGCAGTATTGAGTGCAGTGGAGAGTATAGTGAGTGCAGTGAAGAGTATAGTGAGTGCAGTAGTGAGCGCAGTGGAGAGTATGGTGAGTGCAGTGAAGAGTATAGTGAGTGCAGTGGAGAGTGCAGTGAAGAGTATAGTGAGTGCAGTGAAGAGTATAGTGAGTGCAGTAGTGAGCGCGGTGGAGAGTATGGTGAGTGCAGTGAAGAGTATAGTGAGTGCAGTGGAGAGTGCAGTGAAGAGTATAGTGAGTGCAGTGGAGAGTGCAGTGAAGAGTATAGTGAGTGCAGTGAAGAGCATAGTGAGTGCAGTGAAGAGTATAGTGAGTGCAGTGGAGAGTGCAGTGGAGTGCAGTGAAGAGTATAGTGAGTGCAGTGGAGAGTATAGTGAGTGCAGAGAAGAGTATAGTGAGTGCAGAGAAGAGTATAGTGAGTGCAGTGAAGAGTATAGTGAGTGCAGAGAAGAGTATAGTGAGTGCAGTGGAGAGTGCAGTGGAGTGCAGTGAAGAGTATAGTGAGTGCAGTGGAGAGTGCAGTGAAGAGTATAGTGAGTGCAGTGGAGAGTGCAGTGAGTGCAGTGGAGAGTATAGTGAGTGCAGTGGAGAGTATAATGAGTGCAGTAGTGAGTGCAGTGAAGAGTGTAGTGAGTATAGTGAGTGCAGAGAAGAGTATAGTGAGTGCAGTGAAGAGTATAGTGAGTATAGTGAGTGCAGTGAAGAGTATAGTGAGTGCAGAGAAGAGTATAGTGGGTATAGTGAGTGCAGTGAACAGTATAGGGAGTATACCTGCCCACTCCAGCATGTCCTCAATGGCGTCCGCGGCTCCAGGCACCAGGCGATCGCGGTCCGTGTCCTCGAGCCGCAGGATGAACGTGCCGCGGCGCTGCTTCGCGAACAAGTAATTATACAGAGCCGTGCGGAGACCCCCGAGGTGAAGAAACCCTGAAGTAGAGTTAAACAGGCTTTAACAACAGGTTTATCTCACTCTATCGCTGTCTCTTTCACTCCACCACATTCTATGTCAACTCTCTATCACAGTCTCTCAAACCCTGAACGATAACAGGCTTCAACACTGAACTGCAAGTCTACCTCACTCTTTCACAGTCTCTCTCACTCTCTCACAGTCTCTCTCTCTATTACAGTCTACCTCACTCTATCACAGTTTACCTCACTCGCTCAGTCTCTCTCACTCGCTCACAGTCTACCTCACTCTTTCACAGTCTCTCTCTCTATTACAGTCTACCTCACTCTATCACAGTTTACCTCACTCACTCAGTCTCTCTCACAGTCTACCTCACTTGCTCAGTCTCTCTCACAGTCTACCTCACTCGCTCAGTCTCTCTCAGTCTACCTCACTCTCTCATAGTCTCTATCTCACTTTATCACAGTCTACCTCACTCTATCACAGTCTCTCTCGCTCTATCAGTCAATATCTCACTCTCACAGTCTCCCTCACACTATCAGTCTCCCTCACTCTATCACAGTCTCTATCTCACTCTATCACAGTCTACCTCACTCTATCACAGTCTACCTCACTCTATCACAGTCTCTCTCACTCTCTCACAGTCTCTATCTCACTCTATCACAGTCTCTATCTAACTTTATTCTCACTCTCTCAGCCTGTCCGTGTTTATTCTCCTCTATCTGTGTTCATATGATATTCTGCTTATGATATGATATGTTTAGTATGTTTCACCTGTGGGACTGGGAGCGAATCTCACGCGCACCTCGGGCTGTCTCGTGCACACGCCTCTGCTCGCGCCAGGCAGTCTCGTGCACACGCCTCTGCGCGCGCCGCTTCTCCTCCAGAACACGCAGAACATGTTTACATCCAGAACATGTTTACAAGTTTTTCTCAGGTAAACAGCGGAGAAAGCGCGTGACCTCATCCATCACTCTGTTGTTGTTGTTCTTCTTCCTTGGTGTTTTAAGGCAGTTGGCATCCAGTGAGTTGCATTACTGCCACCTGCTGTCTCTTAGCTTGTCATCACACTTATATTCGTCTTTCCATTCCAGTCCTCCTTAAAAAACGAAACAAATATTTCCTCCCTTGTACAATATTTCCGCATTCAAATTTTTTCTTTTTTTACATTAGGCCTATCCTATATCAATTTCTTGTAAATGATGTTTCAACTCTTGTCTTTCTTGTGTAAATGTCCTGCATGAAAGTGTGCCTAACTGTTTCAGTCACTTTGACCTGTGGGATGTTTTCCTAACATACGAAGAGCTACAGCTAACTTACAGTAGTCTATTCATTACAACCTGTTCTTTCCCTTTATTGTCATCTCTTATAATGCTACTTAATTCTGAATCATGTCAATCTTCCTACTTTCATGATCCCATTGATGTTTCTATATTTCCAGTACCTTTTCCTAACATACGAAGAGCTACAGCTAACTTACAGTAGTCTATTCATTACAACCTGTTCTTTCCCTTTATTGTCATCTCTTATAATGCTACTTAATTCTGAATCATGTCAATCTTCCTACTTTCATGATCCCATTGATGTTTCTATATTTCCAGTACCTTTTTCCACACTAGACTCTTGCCTTCTGATTTTGAGCATTTATTTTCAATGTCAACATGCTCTTTCTTTGTGGCCTTTTTTGCCAGTTTATCAACTTTCTCATTTCCCTGTATGTGCGCTGGTATCCACATGTAATACTTTCCCTTGTCTGGATACTCTTGAATTTATAAACAAGATTTCATATAATATTTCTTGATGGTTACTAGCTTTTCCAGACTTAGGCTAATACTCACAAGAGCCGATACAGAGTCAGGAATGTTGATATCCCTGGACTGTGCAATCCGTTCTAATGCAGCAAGTATAGCAAGTATAGCACTCTCATATAGCATAGAGAGAGAGAGAGAGAGAGAGAGAGACAGAGAGAGAGAGAGAGAGAGAGAGAGAGAGAGAGAGAGAGAGAGAGAGACAGAGAGAGAGAGAGAGAGAGAGAGAGAGAGAGAGAGAGGGGGACGAGGGCCTGGGCAACAACATCTCAACTTTGCGTTACAAAGTCTCTCACACACACACACACACACACACACAGTGTTGGGGAGTAACGGAATACATGTACCGACGTTACGTATTCAGAATACAAATTATTAGTAACTGTATTCTGTTACAGTTACAATTGAAATAGTTGGTATTTTATGGAGCTTAAAATATGACAATATGATTTGAATTTGAATTGTGTAAATTTGAATTATTTACAAGTGAAATCTAACAAAATTGAATTTTAGGTGGTAGTTTAAATAGTTCTGAATTTTTTTTTAAACGAATATTGAACATTTGAAATTTAACAAATTGAAATGTTTTTATGGCTGAATTTTATAGACATGTATTTTCAAACAGCTAGTTTTTTTGTTCTGAATTCTTATACTGCAAATATTCAGTTTAAAAAAATACAGATTCAAGTTTTCAAGACGAAGAAATTCGGAACTTCAAATTCAGTTTTCTAAAATTCAATCTCAAAAATTCAAACCCAAAATTCAGATCTTACAGAAAGTAGGTCACAGGTCATCCACAGGGAAGAGTAGAGGATCTCAGAAAAGTCGAACAGAGCATTTTGGCTGCACTGCAGTAGTTTTCTACTGCAAACGTGGTGGTGGTTCAAGAGAATCCGTGTATCTTTCGCTCAGTCGTTTTTTTATTTAATATTAAGAGTAGAAAAATGAGAAAACAGCTTGAGTATTAGATTTCTAATATTCTAGTGATAATAGTGCTACGCTGCTGCAGTTGCACGGAGCTTACAAAACTTAACGCGTGTATTGCAACTATAGGCTACATTTCATTTTCTCATCAAACAACTAGACTAACGAATGGCTCGGCACAACAGAAGAGCCTAGACAGGGCTTTCTCTCGGTGTAGACCAGCAGGTGGTCTGAATTTGCTATAACCTATACTGTAGCCTATTTTTCGGACTGTAAGTCACATTTTATCATGAAACACGCTGTGATTTATTCCAAAGTGACTCAGGCATATATAATGCATTTAACGTTAAATAATCTAAATGTTGACTTTCAAAAGTAGGCGCGCCAAGAAGGCTATTCGCTGTATTTTAGTTCATTTTTGGTGAGCGCCAGAAAGATCTTGAAGGAGACCAAGACGCGCCAAAGCAGCGCATCATGTTGTTTTATTTATTTTTCAATGGCATGATATTTTGTAGTCATTTTGAATGTACACAAATAAAAATATACATTTTACTGTTTCGGATGATGTCATATTAAAGACACAAAATGAGCAAGTTTAATCAATATCAAGATATTTACAGATAGATATTTAAACGTGTCGTTCAAATCTTTTAAGTTGTTGCGCGTGTGATAACGTGTCGTAGGTCACATGATAACGTCAACATGGCAGATGTCCGGTTCGCATTCATACTCAACGAGATCTGGCTATAAAGTACCTACTCTTTTAGCGCTCGTTAAGTAAGTACTTATTGAAATTAAGTACCTACTCATTGAGTATGCGGTTTCGAACGCAGCCCAAAACAGCTTCTGGAATTAACTTTTATATCTATACTGTGGTGCATCTTGGAATTTGGGAGAAACCAAGTGTAGAAGATGAAGGGGAATGTTTGTTTTAAAATGTAACAGTTTTTCAATGATGAGATACAGTATGTATGTCTGTTATATTAATTTGTGGATTAGGGCATGTACAGAAATGTATTATATTGAGATTTGGTTGTTTGGTTGTTTGTCTAATTCCTGGTTGCTTACATTTCTGTCAATGGTTGTGGCCAATAGTATAAATACCCACAGCCTGATCCTGCACAGGATTGTCAGTCTGTGATGTAGTTAGGAGAGTGAAGAACCAACTGAAGTGAGAGTAAGACATTTATTTTAATGTTGTTTATTTTTCAGTTGTACTTAATTCGTCTTGCAGATTTCTACCTTTTCTGTTTATTTCTATTTTCATAAAAATTATATTAAGCTTAAATGTAATGACCCAATCAAGAGTTTGATTGTGACATGGAAGTGAGGAGCTGTATCAAGAGATTGAAGACAAACGGTTTGAGGATAGGAACTGTCCTGGGGTCTCATTTATAAAGCGTGCGTACGCACAAAACGGGGCTGGAAACGTACGTACGCCAGTTCCCACGCAAAGGTTGTGATCTATAAAAAACAAACTTGACGGGAGAATGTGCGCACCTTTAAGCAAACTTCGAGCCGTGCGTACGCACATTCTGGAGACAAAGGGAATTGGCGACACCGATGGTGAGCTGAAGTTAAGTGTCTTTTTGGTCACTTTTAGACAGAAAATCTAAAGAAAATTTAACATATACAGAAAGATAATACAAATATAATTTCACTCAAGCCTGTCACTTGAAGCAAATATCCATCCCTTCTTAAATGTCCGCGCCAGCGAGCGCGTTGGGCCGTTTAGTGAAACTGACGCAAATAACAGTTTAAATAAATAAAATAATGATTTAAACTATGTTTTACTTCTGATATAAACATTTAGATTAAATATGCCATTCAAATTAATGGAGTTAAGCACTTAAACATGAAATGAAGTTACAACATTTTTATATTCAAATTCAGTCAATAGAAATATTTGTTGTGGATGCGATGCTTCTGAACACTTTTCCTCTGGCGTGCTGTGTTTTAATGTTTTAACCACAGAGATAACTGCTTATCATGATAATACCAGACTGTCTGAGAAAATAGTTTCGTGCAAATAATGCCCAAGGCCTTTCTGTTTCCATTAAAAATATCAATTAAAAATACAATTCGGCCAGTGGAAAAGATTGAGAAAAACTTTCTCTGAAATGTATTTTACACTATTTGATTTATGTATTCAAAAACAAGGCAAGGATAGGCAACTACTTGATTTTTATTAATGTAATGTGTCTTGTACCGTTAAACGTTATCACGTGGATGAATAATCATATGCAAATGATATGCAGATGAGGATCTGCATAGTAAAACTAGGCGTTGTAAGCTCCATATATGGTTATTTCGGGGTGGAGACGCATGTGCGCACAATCTTCCGCTGACTGGGATTTATAAAGTGAATTCTGCGCAGGTTCTGGCGTACGAACGGTTTTATAAATCCGAATATTTTTTTGCGTACGCCATTTTTGGCTTTCGGGCGCACGTACACTTTTAGTAAGGTTCCTACGCACAGTTTTATAAATGAGACCCCAGGTTTGGCATATTGTCATAATTCCTGTATTTTATTCCCCTTGTCTTGTGTGGACTCTGTCATTTCCTGTCCTGTGCCATGTTTTGTAGTCCTTTGTAGTTTTTCTTGTTTATTAGTCTTCCCAGGTGTTTCTGATTAATCACGCCCCCTTATCTTGTTAAGCTTGTTGGCCCATGTATTGAAGCCCTGTGTCTTGTTCAGTCTTTGTGAGTTCTTGATGTTGAATGTCGGTTGTTCTGTTCCCAAGTCGTGTTTCCTAGTCGGAGTCTGAGTTTGAATTTGAATTTGTCAAGTTTAGGGTTAATTTAATAAATGACTACAGCACGTGGATCCTGCTTCCTCCTATGTTGCAACCGCATCGTTCCACATATATTGTGTTTGTCTGTTTTTCTGTTCTTGCATTTCTATAGTCTTCACTGGTTTCTTTTTTTCATTTTTCCTGTTAGTTTAATTGTAGCTTGTTTTATACACCAACGATGTGTGAATCTGAGGAATTACTTAATTGCTTTTTTATTGTCACTGGAAAAGGGTGAGCAACATTTAGCTACATCCCACACAAATCGTGAATGGTGTTCAAATAAGGACTGTATTTGTGTACCTAACAGGTGTATATGGATTTGTTTTATTTCAAGCCTAAATATTTGAGTCCTTTGGATTTGTGCAATTCACTTAAATATTTGAACATTGAATTAAGATCTTATTTGTTCTTAATATTGAACCATTTAATAGTTTGCCCAGTAGGCATTTACGAGCAAATCATTTATTGACTGTCATAACTTTAATTTCTGTTAAATACTGCTGCTTTATTGCATTGCTGCTTTGTGTTTATGCCTTCACCTTCACCCCATGTATCCAATTTAAGACTTGTTTGTCTGTGTTCATTGTTTCAATGTCCCTTTTGTATTTGTGCATTCCACCCCATCTTGTATTTCTTACTGCTTGTCTTTGCAATTTTTATTTAAAGTTTTCCATACATCTTTCGTTTATGCTCATTGCCTTATTTATGCTGTTTTATGCCTATCCTGTCCCATTGAATATTTTATGCCCAGTAAAGACAAAACAATTTATACAGTACATTTCAATACAAAACGCAATTGTTTTAGAAAAATAGAAATGGTTTGCGTTTTCTTTTTATATTTATGCACTTGTTTTCATTCTCTGACTGCCTTCTGTATGTTAGCATTAGTGGCTGTCTTATTTTGCCCTTTTTCTGCTTTGTGATTTTTCTCTATGCCCTTGTGCCCATTTGTATTTGTGTCTGATGTTGCTATATCATTTAGCCTGTTTGAATTTTCTTTCCTCCCCCTTGTTGGAATGGCTACTCGGGTTCAGTGGGTACTTCATGACTTCATTTTCATGACCTTTGGAAATGTGGAGAACTTTCTGTGTTCAAACGTTGGACTTGTGTTTGATTTGGGTCGGACTTATGTGTATCTTGGGTGGGACTTGTGTTTGACTTGGGTGGGTGGGACTTGTCCAGGGTTGACTTTCAACATTTGCATTTAAAGTCACTTAAGCTCAAATATATAAGGGCACCTCCCCCTCACAAAGACGAGGCTTTTTTTCTCTCTCTTGTGTTTAAAAAAAGAAGTTATATTGTGGTAATAACCTTATTTGATTTATGGCTTCACCTCTTGTTCCATTTAATATCTAGTTTGTCTTTGTCCCTTTTTTATTCCTCTTTTGAATTTTTATTTGATGACCCTTTTTTTCTGTCTTTGCATTTATGGTATATTTAGGTTTTTTTTTTTTATGCTTTTAAAGTTTTTTTTTTTTTTTTTTAATGCCATTTGTCTCTTTTTTTATCTTATTTATATATATATATATATATATATATATATATATATATATATATATATATATATATATATATATATATATATATATATATATATATATATATATATATATATATATATATATATATATATCTTTCACTTGGTTTTTGTATTGTCTGTCTGTCTGTCTTCTATGCCATTGTTTGCCCCTTAAATTTTAAGGCTTTGAATGGACATTGTAAACTACTTGTCTTGTATTTACACTGTTTATTCTTTCATTTTAAGGTGGTTTTTTTTTTTTTTTTGTACTTGGGTTATCGTCCATATTTCTGTTTCCATGTTGTTGTTTTTTTTAATGACTTTAAAGTGCTTGCAGGTTTATGTTCCTTTTTTTTTTTCTTTTTTTTTTTTTTGAGTTGGCCGGTCCCCTCTGGCTGTTTAGATGGTCTTGTCTGATGTCCTTCCCATCCATTCTTTTTGTATTTATGGCTTGGCCACTTGTACCATTTAAGCCTTGTTTCTTTGTCCCTTTCCCCTCTTAATGCTCATTTTGTATTATTACCCTTTTTGTCTGATTGTCTATTTGCACTGATGGTATTATGCCTTTAAAAATGTTATGCTTTTGTGGGCCTAACATACCCTAACCTTTGTCCATTTTAAATCTTAAAATGTTTGTTACATTCTGGTGATCCTGCTGTGGCTTTCTGCCATGTTCTACATTACTGTTCCTTATGTTATCTCCTTCGTGGTGGTTCCCTCTGTCAGCACCCACCTTGGCCATGCTTCTCTCCAGCTCCACATCTTCGATCTGCCACTCATCCTCTTTTGCCTCTTTACTCATCACTTTCAACTTTTTTGTATAGTTATGTTTTCCTTTTTAAGTGTACTTGTAACTTCATGCTCCTTTTTTGTCCCTTTTGAATAGATTTTAATGCACATTACATGCTGCATGGTAGGACACATCCTTGAAATCGAACCAACGCTGGTCCCTCTGCCCAAATTTTGACAGCGTTAATACGATGGAGATGTCGATGTCGGTATTGATGGCATTTACACAACTCTGGAATAGATCCAGGATGAAGCGTTGGTCGGAGTGCAAGATGTTCATTCTTGCCAAATTGCCAAGATCATTTTTCATAATCGTCGGTCTTGAAAACTCAGATGGTGGGAGCCCCTGCAGACGGTCAGAAAATTGTTTAAACACCGCATTGATGGCTCCAATTGCGTGCGCTTTTGCCATGAGATCACTTTGAAACATTGGATGTGCATTGTTAGGGTTGGCCGGAATGCAGGTTAAGTTTAGGAAGTACCCCCCATCTACAAATGCCAACACAGTTCCCATCGATCGGTGCAGCGCTGTGACACCCTCTGCTGAAAAGCTTGACCATTTGAGGTGCTTTTTTTAAAGATGTGCCAATGGTTTGTCACTTTAGATGGGTTCAACTTTCCAACAAACATTTGGAAAGAGAAACAAACAACAACATTTTCTGTATACTGTATATTTATTTTTGGACTGATAGTGGTTAATAAATTAAAACAATGGAATGCGAGAGTTTCAGTGGTAATATTATTGTGTAACAACTCAGGCTTAGCCTGACAGATAGCCTGACCTGGACCAGGGGTGCGTTTCCCGAAAGCATCGTTAGCCAACTATGGTCGCAAGTTCCCTCGTTAACCAATAGAGTTCAATGGACATTGCAATGAACTTGCGACCATAGTTGGCCAACGATGCTTTCGGGAAACGCACCCCAGGTTAGTTTCCCAGCATAAGCTGCCAGATTAACTAAGTTTGAACTATTTTAAGTTTGCTTTATGAAACAGAATCAACCGACTATAAGTCTGACTAACCAAAATAAGCCTGGCTTGTATATTTTAATCTTGTTTATTGAACAACCCTCCAGTTTGGTATATATTGTATTTGTCTATTTTTCTGTTCTTGTGTTTCTATTGTCTTCACTGGTTTATGTTTTTTATTTTTCCTGTTAGTCTAATTGTGGCATTTTCATTGTCTCTGGAGAAGGGTGAGTAAAAGTCAGCTACATCCCACACAGAACTCGTATGGCGTTTATCCCACAGCAAATTAATTTGTGTCAATAGCCGCTTACCGACCGGAGGAACCTTTTCACAGTTCCTAGAACTATTGGCTAAAGTATCCAGATGTCGGCGTGTTCGCACCGCAGGAACTAGGAACGATTTTAGTTCTAGGAACTCCATTTGGAGGAACTAATTTAGGTCCTACTTCAGAGTAGGGTCTAAACCAGCACTATAGGAACTACCCGTGACGTTAGTGTACGCTGATGACCGAACGCACGCGGAACACCAGCACCCGCCATTTTTAAAACAGCTAGAATGTAAACACACAGATTATAGCCTATATATTTACTCCAGAAACTAACTATACAAACATGGAAAACAGTGATAGATGGGTCTCTAAACCTTTATGCTGAAGAGAAAATCCAACGCAACTTTGAGGGGACCAAGTCAAACATGATTATGTTTATCTGCCCAGCTAGCAACACTGGACATCAACCACACGGCATAGGCTAATAACCTTTTTTTTTCATATACTGTCTACTTTCTATAACAGTTCTATCTAATAACATATTAAACAGTACTGTTAGACGATCTGCTAACTAATAAACACAGAGAATGCGAGCATTGTTTACTCTGGCGTTCTCAGCGCCGCCAAAATAAAGGTCTGTCACGCCGTCAAAATAAAAGTCCCCGTGCTTGCGTCACTCCCTTACCCCTCCTACCAGTTCCTATGTCCACTTGGCCAGTGCGAACGCAAACAGCAAAACCGAGTTTGGGGGAGAGTAGTTCTTAGAACTGTTTAGAAGTGGACAGTTCCTAGAACTAAGTTCCTGTAAACCAGCTGTCCCGACCATCCGATACTGCATTACTTTCAAAGCTTCAAACGTCATCAATCATGTGGTATTGTCATTTCGATATAGTGTGTGATACAATAGTGCTTTTAAAACCGCATCGGAGTCCCGGTATCAACCATCCCATCTCTACTTAAATGTATTGACCCAATCAAGAGTTGTTTCATTGAGGACTGTGATGAGCTGCATCAAGAGATTACAAAATCTGAGGATAGGAACTGTCCAGGTTTGGCATATATTGTGTTTGTCTATTTTTCAGATTTTGTGTTTTTATGGTCTTCACTGGTTATCTGTTTTTATTTTTCCTGTTAGTGTAATTGTGGCTTGTTTTATACACCAATGATGTGTAAATCTGAGGAATTGGTTCATTTCAATTGCTACTGGAAAAGGGTGAGTACATCCCACACAAAGTTTGAATGGTGTTTATCCCACAGCTCTTCAAAATTAGTTTGAATCTGATCCATTTCTAATAAGGACTTTGTCTTTGTGAACCTAAAAGGTTAAAGAGACTTGTTTTATTTTGATTCCTTTGGGTTTGGATTCACTTAATTTTTTGACCATGTAAATTAAGAACTTATTTGTTCTTAATATTGAACTATTTAATAGTTTGCCCAGTAGGCATTTAAGAACACATCCTTTGACTGTCACAAATTAAATTTCTGTTTAATGGTTTAAATGTTTTAATTAAAATGCAAGTTATTTATGTAGTGTTGAATCAGAATGGGTTAAATAGAAATAATCGAACTAAAGAGCCATTTTGTCCTCTGTTAAGCATCCTGGCTAATGTTGTTCCGGAAATTGTACAAACTGAAACTGGTGAAAACAAAGTTAGTCAATGTTTTGATGCAAGTTATGCTATGCACATCAAGTTAAAGTGGCACACTTGAAAATTGTCAACCAGTTTAAGTCCTTGGAATGTTATCAAAGGGAGAAATCTAGAAGAGAAATATGTGTTCATCATTATGCCTCCTTTCATCATTCTCTGCACTTGATGTTCTATTAAACCCGTCCTAATGCACCTCACACTGTTTTTTAGTTTTCTTTTTAGTTTTCTTGCTGTAGCTGTTCTCTGTTAAACTGGATTTACTGACACACACACACACACACACACACACACACACACACACACACACACACACACACACACACACACACACACACACACACACACACACACACACACACACGTACGTATGTTATAACAAATTTTTCTTAAACATATACATGCATAGGTGTTTATTTTTATATATACAGAATAATTATACACCGTACAACCCTAACTCTAATATTATGTAAACAAACTTTTATTTTAGATGTGATTAATCACGATTTATTGTTTCACAGCCCTAATTTTTGTATTGACTTATTAGTATTATTACTTCTTACACAAATGTTACTGTTACAAATGTTACCTAATCCTAATGCCTTTTTTATTCATACTGTATAAAGCTGTATAAGTAATTTGCTTTGTCCACCATACTCCTGAAATTGCTGCTTTTGTATGTATGCCTTCACCTCATGTATCCAATTTAAGATTTGTTTGTCTATGTCTGCTGTCTCAATGACATTTTCCCATCTTTGTATTTATATTCCTATCCCTTCTCTTTGCATTTGCATTTATGACTGCTCTTGTCTTTTGCATTATTTTCTAGCCTATTTTTTTTTGTTTTGTTTTTTTTTGTTTATGATTTAATGTCTTCAATACATCTTTAATTTATGCTCCTTGCCTTATTAGCCATTATGCTGTTTTGTGGCCCTGTCCCATTGACTATTTTATGCCCATTGCTATTTTTCCAAAAGGTTGTATTTTGTATTGAAATGTACTGCATAATTTTTTTTTGTCTTTACTGTTTGTGTATGTTGTATATGTATGCACTTATTTTTTATTATCTGACTGCCTTTGGTGTGTTAGTATTAGTGGCTGTCTTACTATGCCCTTTTTCTGCTTTGTGATTTTTCTCTATGCTCTTGTACCCATTTGTATTTTTATCTGATGCTGCGATTTCATTTAACCTATTTGATTTTTTTTCTTTTTCTTGATGGAATGGCTATCGGGTTCACTGGCTACTTCATTAATTTTCATGAACTTTCATGAATGTGGAGAACTTTCTTTTTAAGTGTTCAACAATTGGACTTAAGTGTGTGGGACTTGTCCAGGATAGATTTCAACCCTGCAACCCAACAGTCTATCAACTGCAGGTGCATATCAAAGTCACTTAAGCTACAATATATGGGTATGCCTCCCACTCACAAAGACAAAGTTTGTTTTTTTCTTAAGTGTTTTTTTTTTTAAATTTTTTTTTTATATTTTACTAATTGGTTCCATTCAAGATTATGTTTGTCTTTGTCCCTTTTTTTTTTATTCATCCTTTTTATTTTTATTTTGTGAATTTTTTTTGGTCTCTGTCTTTGCATTTATGGTATATTTAGGTCTTTATTTAATGTTTTTAAATGCATTTCACTTGATTCTTGCATTGTCTGTTTGCCTTTTATGCCATTGTTTGCTCCTTCTAATATTGTAAAGCTTGGGTTAGGGTTACTCTACATTGATTGAATCCCTGTTATCTGACCCTTGACTGTTTATTGATTCTCGTTTCTTCATCTGCTGCCTGTCCCGACCTCCGCCTGGTATTGTTTATGATTCTGGATTTCCTTTGACATTCTTGGCACTGTTCTCTGAGTACTGCCTGTCTGACCATTCTCTATTAAATAATACTGCAAATGTATCCGAACGTCTCTGACTCTGCATCACAGGTTTATGGTCCATATTTCTGTTTCGATGTTCTGTTTTTTTTTTAAAGCCTTTTTGTTTCTACCCTTTTTAATGATTGTAGTTGTGCCCATATGCCACTTTGTGTAATTTGTAATACCCTATTTGTAAAATCCTAACCCTTTCTTTATTTTTTCTTTTTCTTTTTTTTTTCTTTTATTATTTTAAAGTACTTGTCAGGTTTATATTCTGTTTTGGTTTATTTTGTGTTCTCATTATCCTGTGTTGCCCGTTCCCTCCAGCTGTTTAGACATTCCAGGCTGATTTCCTTCCCTTCATTTCCTAACCCTAACTCAAACTCAGCATGAAGCCTCTCATTGATGCTCCTTCTCCCACCTCCTCTACCCATGCTATCTAGTTAATGGGGCCTGTGTCCGCTGGCTCCTTTCAGCCCTTTGGCTCATCCTTCATTGGCCACCCTTTAATCCTTGGGTGGTCCACCTTTGGCTTCCAGATTACCAGCATTTAATAGGTGTTGATCCTCTGTCTTCGTGCCAAGCCCCGGACTTTAACTTTCACTCTGTCGACCTATCAACTCTACCATGGGCAGTTATCACTCAAGCTGTATCGGGCTCCCTCGTCCCTCTGACTCCACATTGGTCAGTTATCACCCTGTTTGCACCACAGTCTTCCGATCCTACGGCTATGCTTTGTCCCTCCACCCCTATGGTTCTGCCTTTGCCCTCCAGTGCAGTGGTCTTGCCTTGGGTTTTCGGCTCTGCCTAGGTCCCCACCTCTAATGGCTCCATCTGAGTTGGTTGTCCCACGGCTTCTGCCTGGCCCATTTACCAAAGGTCCACCTATTCTTTTATCGACTGTGCCATGGCCCTATATTCTGGTGAGCATGTTGGGAACTCCTGCCATGTTCTCCCTTACTGTTCCCTCCGTTATCTCCTCCGTGGTGGTTCCCTCTGTCACAACGCTCTCCAGCTCCACATCTCTCCACTCATCCTCTTTTGCCTCTTTATTCATACTTTATTTCATACTTTCAACTTTTTAGTTGTTTCAGTTTTTACAGTTTTGTTTTCCTGCTTAAGTTTACGTGTAACTTCATGGTCCTTTTTTTTACCCTTTTGTATAGATGTTAATGTTTTGTATTTATGCTGTTGATTGACTTCTAATGCATTTTGTTGTATTGTAAAAGTGTGTTGCATTTTGTTTTCAGAAAAATAAATAAATATGTTAATTTGGTAGAGTCCCAGGGGTAGAGTCCCAGGGGTAGAGTCCCAGGGGTAGAGTCCCAGGGGTAGAGTCCCAGGGTTAGAGTCCCAGGGTTAGAGTCCCAGGGTTAGAGTCCCAGGGTTAGAGTCCCAGGGGTAGAGTCCCAGGGGTAGAGTCCCAGGGGTAGAGTCCCAGGGGTAGAGTCCCAGGGGTAGAGTCCCAGGGGTAGAGTCCCAGGGGTAGAGTCCCAGGGGTAGAGTCCCAGGGGTAGAGTCCCAGGGGTAGAGTCCCAGGGGTAGAGTCCCAGGGGTAGAGTCCCAGGGGTAGAGTCCCAGGGGTAGAGTCCCAGGGGTAGAGTCCCAGGGGTAGAGTCCCAGGGGTAGAGTCCCAGGGGTAGAGTCCCAGGGGTAGAGTCCCAGGGGTAGAGTCCCAGGGGTAGAGTCCCAGGGGTAGAGTCCCAGGGGTAGAGTCCCAGGGGTAGAGTCCCAGGGGTAGAGTCCCAGGGGTAGAGTCCCAGGGGTAGAGTCCCAGGGGTAGAGTCCCAGGGGTAGAGTCCCAGGGGTAGAGTCCCAGGGGTAGAGTCCCAGGGGTAGAGTCCCAGGGGTAGAGTCCCAGGGGTAGAGTCCCAGGGGTAGAGTCCCAGGGGTAGAGT
>NC_140211.1:12500-202500 GCF_951802725.1 Rutilus rutilus
AGTACAATCATAAAGGGACAAAAATAAAAGGGTAGTAACAAAAAGTTGGTTAACAAAGGCTTTTTAAAATAGAACATGGAAACATGGACTATATCCCAAGTACAGAAGAGCTTTAAAATGAAAGCATAAACAAAAGAAAAAAAGTGTAACAAAATACAAGACAAGTTTGCAACTTTCATACAAAAGTTGGACGAAAAAGGACCACATGAACGATCCAATCTCAGTGATAGAGATCATATCAGACCCCTTTAGATATCAGACCTACAGAGAAAACAGAATAGTTAACATGATACACCAAATAAAAGAAACAACAATAATAATTCCTAAAACTGTGTGAAAGCAGAAAAAGCAAAAGATAAAAAATACTCTTAAAGACTGGTAAAACACTGGCATAGGCCGGATGCTAAAAGAGACAGTAAAATACCCATTACACATTAAATCTCAATCTGCATAACCTATTTCTAATGTTTATAAGAGCAGTACACAAAAGGATTTTAACAAATGGGATAAAAAGAATCACAATAAAAGTATCACATTACATAACCACATTACTATGATCGCAAAGGTGCCATTATAACGAACACAGATTTATCTTCTAGTTTTAAAGACTTTTGATAAGATTCCAGTGACTTAACCCCCTGAGGTCGGATGACGCGCGGGCGCGTCAACTCGATGTTTACTAAATGTTTCTATTAATATCTCCGCGATTGTGCAGCACACATAAATGGATCTGATTTTGCCGTAATCGATAGATTCTCAGCTTCAACGTCCTTATTCTCGCGAGATCGTACGTGACTCACACAGAGAGCAAGAGGGAAGACAAGATGACCGTTCACCTAAAAAAATAATAATAAAAAAAAAAAAAAAAAAAAAAAAAGACCGTTCACCTTGCGTGATTGGTGGCCTAGATTGCCTGTCTGCATTTTGTGTGAAACCAACCAATAGATGCGGTTGAAATCCATAAGTACCCTCCCATCTCCTCACAGTGAGGAAAATACCAAGCTGAGTGACATGGAGAGAGAAAGAGTAAAAAAGTCCGCGAAAGAAAAAGACCGCGAAAAAAACATGGCAAAAACATATATAAAGAAGAGGAAAAGTAAGAAGAATCCGAGGAGAGATAATGGCGATGACATTGAAAGACGTACTTGCGGCGGTTTTGGAGAGCAGCGACGAGGATGAAAGGCGAGTTTCCGAGCCTGATGGATTTTCTTCTGATGAAGATGAGGATTATGATCACAGAAGAGATCCAGTTGAAGACGGGTAAGCGTATTTATTTTATAAAAAAAACCTTGTTCGCATGGTGCACTTTGTGCTAGGATAACTGTGACCATCTTGGCTAAAATAAGCTGCGCTGTGCTGCTTGGTGTATCTGAACTTTGACAAATTGACTGTGCCTTTAGCAATGTGTTTACTACTTTATGTAAAAGTTATTTTCTTGTGTAAAACTAGGGTACACTTACAAATAGTAACGATGTAGGCTGTTCTTGGTGGTCTCCTTTTGATAACTAATGTAATAATATTTATTCACCTCAATACACAATTTGAATAACATTATCTCTTGTAGTGATGAATCGATATGTTTTGGCCATTTACTATTTTATCATATTGTTTATACTTGTATAGATGTGGCTTGATCTTTCATATCATTTTATTTATTTATGTTTAGTAGGCCTATATTTATACTGAATGTAAAATTGTAAATCTCTGCAGAGTTTTGAAATGGAAGAGACAGTATTCCCACATCTCATTCAGGTGTTATTTGCTGTGATTTGGGGTGGACAGGACAGCTAGCACATGTGATAAATTGGAATAGATAAAGAGAAGATTAGCTGAAGGATATGTCGAATCCTCACACATCCTCCACATTCTTGTTAGTAGATTGATGTGTGTGTGTGTGTGTGTGTGTGTGTGTGTGTGTGTGTGTGTGTGTGTGTGTGTGTGTGTGTGTGTGTGTGTGTGTGTGTGTGTGTGTGAGAGAGCGAGATCTGGAATGAAGACAAGAGAGGAGGTGTAAACTTTATTTCAATGAAATTTATAATGCAAGTCCTAACTTATTTGTTTTTGTGTTTTTTTCAGAGAGGATTCACAGCTACCAGGGCCCAGTGTAACACAGGCAGCCTCACCTGTGCCTGCCACCAGGTCACCACCAGCCCCTACACAGCAACCATCATCACCAACCCGGCCAGCCAAGAGGTTCCGTACCCCCCAGCATCAACCAGCACCCCCACCTACACAGCAACCATCATCACCAACCCGGCCAGCCAAGAGGTTCCGTACCCCCCAGCATCAACCAGCACCCCCACCTACACAGCAACCATCATCACCAACCCGGCCAGCCAAGAGGTCCCGTACCCCCCAGCATCAACCAGCACCCCCACCTACACAGCAACCATCATCACCAACCCGGCCAGCCAAGAGGTCCCGTACCCCCCAGCATCAACCAGCACCCCCACCTACACAGCAACCATCATCACCAACCCGACCAGCCAAGAGGTCCCGTACCCCCCAGCATCAACCAGCACCCCCACCTACACAGCAACCATCATCACCAACCCGGCCAGCCAAGAGGTCCCGTACCCCCCAGCATCAACCAGCACCCCCACCTACACAGCAACCATCATCACCAACCCGGCCAGCCAAGAGGTCCCGTACCCCCCAGCATCAACCAGCACCCCCACCTACACAGCAGCCAACTCCACTGTCTTGGAAGGCGGAAAAAGACCCAGACATCGCTCCCCCTGTCTCCAGGTTTCAACCAGCTCGAACACCAGGGCCACAGCTCAGCTCCACTTCCACATATACACCCCTCGATCTCTTCAAACTTTTCTTCCCTGTACAAACCATACAAACACTGTGCCAAAACACAAACAAGCAGGCTGCTAAACAAATGGCACAGGGAAAGAAATATAAATGGTTAGATGTGAACATTGGGGAGTTTTACAAGTACATTGGACTGCTTCTGTACATGGCCATGGTGAAACTCGACAGCATTGCAGATTACTGGAGACAGAATCACTTCTTTTCTTTGCCACTTCCAGTACAGATCATGCCACGGGACAGATACAGAGCACTTTCTTGGAACCTTCACCTTAGCGACCCTGAAGAGGATGTCCAGAACGACCAAAAAAAGGGCACAGCCGACCATGACAAACTTTTCAGACTGAAACCCCTGATGAACACCATCAAAAATGCCTGCAAGTCATTTTATCATCCTCACAGAGATGTGGCTGTGGATGAAAGAATGGTTGCATCAAAGGCCAAAACTGGGATGACGCAGTACATGAAGGCAAAACCAATAAAGTGGGGATTCAAGTTGTTTGTCTTGGCAGACTCACGGAATGGCTATACAGTGGACTTTTCCGTTTACACCGGCAAAAGTGACATCCCCTCTGGACATGGCCTTTCCTATGATGTTGTGATGTCCCTGGTACAACCAGGTTACCTTGGCACGGGCTACCACATTTACATGGACAATTTTTATTCCAGCCCCAAGCTCTTCAGGGCTCTCCATGAGCAAAAATTTGCTGCCTGTGGGACCTACAGGGAGAACCGCAAGGACTGCCCTCGGACAACAAATAATGCCCTCACAAAGAAGTCAGAAAGAGGCTCCATAAGATGGATCCGGGACGGCCCCCTCATCTATGTGAAATGGATGGACACGAGGGAAGTATCAGTCTGCTCCACACTTCACACAGCATACTCTGGTAACGCTGTGCAGAGGAGGGTGAAACAACAAGATGGCTCTTGGACAAAGACATCAATCCCCTGTCCCACACCAGTTATGGAGTACAATGAACACATGGGGGGAGTTGATCATTCAGACCAGCTCATTCAGTATTACTCTGCACAACACAAAACAATGCGCTGGTACAGACACCTGTTTTACCATTTTCTGGACATTGCCACCACCAACAGCTACATCCTCCACAAGGAACTCTGTCTGGCCCAGCAAACAACACCCCTGACACACAAAGCTTTCATGGAGGAGCTGACTGTTGAACTCTGTGGTAAGCCTCTCCATGCTGCTCCGGTCCCGGTACCTGCAGGTCATATTCCTGTGCCAATTGCCGTTCATGCAGCAGATTCTTCCACAAAAGCCACTACAGGTCGCAGCAGGTGTGAGCATTGCCAAAGCCAAGGCCAGAGAAAGGACACACCTTGGAAATGCAGGGAGTGTGATGTTGCGCTTTGCATGCAGCTGGACAGAAACTGTTTTGCAGCATGGCATGACAGCTGAAAAACTGAAACATGAAAACATGCACATTGTATAAATATTGTAAATAGTGGTGGGTTTCTGTGTTATTTCTAATATATTGTTCATCTTTGGTTTGAAAGCATTTTTTTAAAAGTTGACATGTAATGTAGACAAGAAAACATGAAAATGTGTACATTTTGTGAATATTGTTAGTATTGAGTTTTTTTCACAAAGTAAAGTTTTGCTTAAAAGAAAGACCTTTTGTAATGCTACTTTTTCATTTGCACACATCCCATAAAGCTTGATATGTAGTAGGAAGTTATTTTAGTCCTATTTTATCTCAGTCCCTCTAACATTTGGTGAAGGTAGAGTCACAGACAAAACTTGTACTAAAAAACGATTTTTCAAAATGTCACTTTAGACAATTATTATTCATTATCAACTATTTTATTCATATATTACACTACTTTTGTGACCCTAAGACTTTGGCAAACCCATATCAAGGACCAAAATAATTCGTCCACATGAGTAATGGTATGTTTCCACAAGAGATTTGAAGAATTTCAAAAATCGGACTTATATTTTTCACCTTTTAGAGCCAAATTATCCCTCTCTCTCTCTTTACACAATGCTCTAGGACAAGTGGTGAGCTCATCAGTAAGAGAGCTGGGTTTTCTCTGCACATTTTGATATAAAACACATCGGATTATGTTATGTAATTGCCTTTAAAAGGTGAATTTAATAAGATATGTAAAATCGAAGAAAAAGTGAAAAAATGTCCTTAGACCTCAGAGGGTTAAGGCCCTTTCACACTGGACGCGATTTTGACACACGAATAATTCGGGCGATGGTTTTATTTTTTGATCAGCTGTAATGAGTGCTTCCACACCGAACGCGAATGTGCTGCGGCGAAAAAACTACTTTTTTTCGCTTCAATGTCAATTTTTTTTTACTTTTGCGGCGACAGAATAGGCTTCAGCCAATCACATACTACAAGGACAACGATTTGAAAGACAATGTGTGGCGTAGCATTGCCAACCAACACGGTTATCACGACTGTGAGTGTGTTGTGTGATAGTTTTAGTCGTTGTATAGTCCTGTGCTGTGTAGGCTAGCAGGCTAAACTACATTTGGGATAGAAAACTAACACTATTACGTCAAAGATAGAGACAGAGACCGTGTTTACTTTGAACATGTAACAAAAATGTAATGAGACTATTTAGGGCTGCTTTTAGTTTCTATACATTCTTTGTGTGATATCTACAGTTTCTAGTCAAATGATTTTAACTTGTTACACACACACATACACTCACTCGCGCACACACACACACACACACACACACTCACTCACTCGCGCACACACACACACTCACTTCGTGTGTTACATGTAATGTGTAGTGACATTACAAAACGCACTGTGTGAAGACGCAAAAAACTGCACATAAGCATACTCCCCTTCAGACTCTGTTCTTTAAGATTGGTTGCACCCAAAACCTTCTTTTCTGTCTTTTAAAGAAAATGAAAAGCTCATCTTCACTGGATGATGATGATGATGATGAAGTGTCCATGTTTTCTCAGCTGTCGGCGCGAAAGTTTTGGAATTTTGAAGCTCTCTGAACGTCACAGACGTCGCAAATTCGCGTCGCGGCTGATGTGAATGGTTTTGACGCGAACTATTCGCACACAAACTATTCGCTTTTTCGTTACACATCTGTGAAAGGGCCTTTAATCTGGTTGACAATTTTTTAAATGTGCCACTTTTACTTGCTGTACATAGCATAACTTGCATCAAAACATTTACCAACTTTGTTTTCACCGAATTCAGGTTGCACAATTTCAGGGACAACATTAGCCAGGATGCCTAACATCGAGGGAAAAATGGCTCTTTAGTCTCATTAACTGTACACCCAGCAATGCCATTAAAACACTGCATTCAGTCTGTATTACAATTTAACCCATTCTGATTCAACACTGTATAAAACTAGCTATGTATTTAAATGAAAACATTTAAAACATTAAACAAATTAAATTTATCACAGTCAATAAATGATGTGCTCGTAAATGCCTACTGGGCAAACTATTAAATGGTTCAATATTAAGAACCAATAAGTTCTTAATTCAATATTAAAATACTTAAGTAAATTGCACAGATCCAAAGGACTCGTTTAGGATTAAAATAAAACAAGTCCCTTTACACCTTTTAGGTACACAAACACAGTCCTTTTTAGAAATGGTTCAAATTCAAATCACTAAATCTGAAGAGCTGTGGGATAAACACCCTACAAGCTTTGTGTGGGATGTAGCTGAATGTTACTCACCCTTTTCCAGTGGCAATGAAGCATCTGAAAAACAATTAATAAAAATTCCAATGAAGACTAAAGAAATGCAAGAATGAAAAAAAAAACACATATACAATATACCAAAACTAGACCGTTTCTTTTGAATCTCTTGACGCTCTTTACATCAGTGTCACACGATAAACTGCGTGCTCTCCACCTGCAAAAAAAGCTTCTGATTGGTTTATTACACTTAAACACAATATGAATGTTCTATATTTACATTAAAAATACAAATATAGGCAGGGTAAATTATATACAAAACAAATTAAGCAAAGTGAAAAAGGTCACAGACAGGGCTTAGATTAAGCCAGGATCAGGTTTTAGCTAAATTAGAACTTTTAAGTAGCTTTTATGAACATACATTAGAAAAAAAACAAGATAAAAAAAACATTACCATTTTGCATCTTGAAACAGAATAATGTTACTGACATTATGATATGTCTCAGTGCAAACTGCTTTCAGTTAAAACAGCACAAACATGCATTGAAGTCTGAGACTAGGCTTAAGCCCTTTCTGTGAAAGCAGAAAATATACAGATTGTCCACTCTCACTATTCCAACCTTCAGCAGCTTTCTCACTCTCCAGTTTCCATCACAGACTGAGCATCCTGTGCAAGTTCAGCTTGTGGGCATTTATACTCATGGGCACAACCATTGATAGACATACAAACAACCAGGAATTAAATTCACCAAACAACTAGATCTCAATATAAAAAGCTTTTTGTACATTCCCTAATCCACAAATTATTATTTAACAGCCATATATACATATTTGCTATTTGAAAAGCTGTTTAATTTCTAAACAACAAACAACCCCCTTCATCTTCTACACTTGGTGTCTCCCACCTCCCATGATGCACCACAGCAAAGATATAAAGGTGAATTGCATATGCTGTTCTGGTTTTTCAGCTAGTTCAAGCATGATGTTACATTCGGTGGCTTTCAGTGTTTTGTTTGAGCTGGTTTTTATTGAATTGTGCAAAGTAGCCAAGCTCAACTGACTGTAAGTTAGGAATGTAAAAAGTAAGAAATGACTTTGATCTACTGTTTTTGTCTTTTTTTCATTCACCTGCATCTCCTGATTACTCACCTGCTGCTCGTCCGTCATGTGTTTTCTCTCTCAGGATTTATATGAAAGGTAGGTTGGAACTTTCTTAATACTTACTTTCTTCATATATTTGATAAAGGGACTTTTGACCATGTATTAGGATGTCCACAATGCATTGTGATTGAAATATAACACGGGGAGCATTAAATAAATCTTTGTGATCAGTTAAGATTTTAATTATCAATCAAGGGTTTGACCCCTTTCGATGGTCTTTTGATATGAGCTCATGTTTATTGACTGATGATAGTGCACTGGAACATTGGCACTTGTGCTGTATAAGATTTCTCAGTAACTGTTGTAATTTGCCAGCTTTATGGATGCTAAAACTCTTACACAGCTATTTCAAGGACACTGCTGATCATAACAAACTTATTTCCAATAGCACGTGAAGGCAGCAAAAGACATACCATTTCTGCAAACACAACTAATTCACAATCATAAACGAAAGCACTTAATATGTATTTATTAAATACATTAAACTCTTATTTGTTTATTTAAAAAAGCTTGTGTAATGATCCATCTTATACTTGGCATTGTGTAATATGAGTGTTGTTGGATTTTTTTACATTGCTTGTGATGTTCCACATTTCTGAGTCGCTTTGAATAAAATTGTCTGCTCAATGAATAAATGTAATTAGTTCTTCTACACTAAACTTTTTTTCTTTTTTAAGATTTGCACTGGACACAATTTAGTTTAGAATAATATAATCTAAACCTGTATGACTTTCTTCAGTGCAACACAAAAGTACATTAGGTATAATATTTCATTATGCAATCATGCTGCAGTTAAAGTGAACAGTGACTGAGGCTGCAAACATTTTTTGTGAAGGTCATATGGGTTTGGAATGATTTTTGAAAAATTACCATTTTTTTGTTGGTGTTTAGTAGGGCTGCACGATTAATCGCAATAAAACCGCACGCGATTTGGCAAAGGCTGCGATTATTTTAAGCGCAGCTTGTCAGTGGAGTGCGGCTGATCGGTAGTAAACACTGCCCCATTTGAACACCAGAGGGCGCTCTCACGCAAACACGCTAAATATGCCCCGCCGCAGAAGTACAATAACGGCGCATCATTCCAGGAAATCCCTGTCGCTGTAGCTGAATAGTCAGAAGATTGAAACGCTTTGATTAAACATGACTTATAAATGCACGACTGCCTTATTCTGTGTCAGAAGCTCATCATCTCACAGAAGGAGGAGCTCAACTGTCCTTATGAAGTGAGTTTGGAGTAAATGCATGTTATTAAATGTTGCATGTTATTAAAACGAGGTTCATAAATGATTCTCGTGTTTGGAAAGATATTTGACTCGTGTTGTTTTTTTCAAATGCACGTTATAAGTGACTCAAACTCACAGTGCTTTCAGATGGAGCAGCGTTTACAGAGCCGTACATCAATGACAAACTGCGCATAAAAAATAATCGCAGCCTTTGCGATTTTAAAATCGCGATAAGCGATCTCGATTTAAGTGCGATTACATGGAAATTGCGATTAATCGTGCAGCCCTAGTGTTTAGCATATCCTTCTCTTTCAGCACAGGATTTACATGTGATAAATGCAGGGAGATAGTAAAGCTGACGGGGAAGATTTCAGAACTAGAGACACGCATCCAAGCTTAGGAATACAAGCTTACAAATATTCTCACACTCACTCTCACTCACTCACTCTCACACTCACTCTCACACTCACGAGCACTCTCACACTCACGAGCACTCACTCTCACAACCCTAACCCTAAAACTGGACAAATAAACCAGAGAGAATAATTAAAACTTATAATTTAATCACAGGCATGTCTGATCACAATTTAACCCTAGTAGCTAGAAAATTGATAAAAACAAGATGCAAGAACGAAAATCCAATAAATAGTAAAATGTGTATCACATTCATTCCAAAGAAAGATTTACAACTGGTTGAAAAAGATTTAAAACAAACAAAGTGGCCAGATATCCTGGAGAAAAAATCTTGTGAACAGGGCTGTCGTGATCTTATGTTAGCTGTAAATAACATCTTAAGCAAATATACAAAAAATAAGCAAAGAAAGCGACATGCAAAACGAAATCTGCCATGGTTCAACAAAATTATTTGGTATATGATGAAAAAGCGAGATGTGGCGCTAAAAACATTTATAAAATCAGGACTAACAACGGATTGATTTGCCTTTACAAGTCAAAGAAATAAAGTTACAGCTGAGCTTAGAAAGGCCAAAGCCAGTTTGTTTCTTGAAATCATTAGAAATGCACAAGGTAATAGTAGAATGATATGGAAAACTATTGATAAATTGATTGGAAAAGAAAAGTCAAAATGTGAGAATATTCGTCTCAATATTAATGGAAAAATTATTGATGACTCTTTTGCAATAGCAACAAATTTTAATGAATATTTCTTAAACATTGTCCAAAAACTGGCTCAGAATTTTCAAATTGCTCATTCCCCTCTCATAATCAGTGACAAATCTGATTTTAATCTTAGCTCAATAACTAAAACTAAAGTTGAAAAAATAATTACTGTACTAAACAGCAGCAAAGCAAAAGATATTTATGGACTTGATACTTCTTTTCTGAAACAATATAAGGACATTTTCTCTGACCCGTTGACAACAATGATCAATCAATCGATTAGTGAGGGTATTTTCCCAGCAGCCCTAAAACCTGCGATTGTCACCCCTATATTTAAGTCTGGAAACAAATATGACATGAACAATTATCGTCCAATAAGCATCCTCCCAGCTGCGTCAAAAGTGCTCAAGAAGACGGTGGCGGAGCAACATACCACCCACTTTGACTCACAAGCTCTCTTAAATCCAATGCAATTTGGTTTCAGACGGAAATACTCAACAGACTCGGCCTGTTACTACCTCCTGGAAATTATCAGGGCATATGTGGATCAGGGAAGGGTGGTGGGAGCAGTCTTCCTTGATCTGCGTAAAGCTTTTGATACTGTCAATTACCAGATACTTTACAGTAAATTAAATCAATATAGTCTCTCTGAGCACACCCAAAATTGGATAAGATCTTATTTGAGCGACCGGCATCAGTGTGTACAAGTTCAATTCAATTCAAATGTATTTGTATAGCGCTTTTCACAATACATATTGTTTCAAAGCAGCTTTACAGAAAGTGCATTTCAGAAATGTACATAGAAAAATACAGTTAGTTAATCATGTATTAATTTAGGGCATAAACATATCGCCAGCGTCGAGTCGTCTCTTCACAGGCATCGAGTCGTCTCTTCACAGGCATCGAGTCGTCTCTTCACAGGCTTCGAGTCGTCTCTGCACGGGTGTTGGGGCATCTGTAGTTTCCATGGGAGGCTGGATACAAACTGGAGCTGACGATCTGTATTTACCTCGGGACTGGCGTCCCGAGATAACAACAGAAAAGCAGATGGGAAAAAATTAGCGTAGCTGCTGTTCATAATATTAATGCATTCAATCTGATTCAACTGTAGTATAAAAGGTAAGTATTATGTGAATGCTTGGCTAAAGAGATGCGTCTTTAATCTAGTTTTAAACTGGGACAGCGAGTCTGAGCCTCAAACAATATCAGGAAGGCCATTCCAGAGTTTAGGAGCTAAATGTGAAAACACCCTCCCTCCTTTAGTGGACTTAGATATCCTAGGAATGACCAGAAGCCTTGAATTTAGTGATCTTAAGGAGCGCGATGGATTGTAGGGCGATAGAAGTTCCGTTAAATACCCAGGATCTAAACCATTTAGGGCTTTATAGGTCATTAGTATTACTTTGTAATTGATACGGAACTTTATAGGTAACCAATGTAGAGATGATAGAATTGGTGTTGTATGATCATATTTTCTTGACCTAGTAAGAATTCTAGCAGCTGCATTTTGGACTAACTGTAGCTTGTTTATTGAGGATGCAGGACAACCAGCTAATAAAGCATTACAGTAATCTAGTCTCGAGGTCATGAATGCATGAACTAACTTTTCTGCATCAGAAAGAGATAGCATGTTACATAGCTTAGCAATGTTTCTAAGGTGGAAAAAGGCTGTTCTTGTAACATATGAAATATGATTTTCGAAAGACAAGTTGCGGTCTAATATAACACCCAGGTCTTTTACTGTAGAGGATAAAGTAACAGGACATCCTTCTAAATTAAAGTTGTATTGTAAGAGGTTTTGTGGGCAGTTTTTTTGACCAATAAGTAATACCTCCGTTTTATCTGAATTTAATAGCAGAAAATTACACGTCATCCAGTATTTTATATCTTTAACACACTCTGTCAATTTAGATAATTTATTGTTTTCATCTGGTCGTGATGAAATATATAACTGAGTGTCATCTGCATAACAGTGGAAATTAATTCCATGTTTTCTTATAATATTACCAAGTGGCAGCATATATATTGAGAATTGCAGAGGGCCTAACACAGATCCTTGCGGCACTCCATAGTTTACTGGCATTATCTTCAAGTGAATAACATCCAATCTGCGTTTAGGGCCACCTCGATGGGAGTGCCTCAAGGGTCTATTTTGGGACCCTTGCTTTTCAGCATCTATATAAATGACCTCCCTAGAGTGTGTTCGGACGTTGATGTAATCATGTACGCTGATGATATGGTGATCTTCAATTCTGGGGAAAACGAGCTGGAGGTTACTGACAAATTATCAAAAGAGATGCAAAAAGTTGCAGAATGGTTGCAGACGTCCTGTCTGATCTTAAACATTGATAAAACGATCTCAATGTTTTTTTCAAATAAACGTAAATTACAACCAACTCAAGAAATTCAAGTGAATGGACAAAAAATTAAAAATGTAAATGAAACAAAATATTTAGGTCTAATACTTGATTCAAACCTTGGTTTTAAAAGTCACATAAAAAAACTTGGTAATAAATTGAAATTTAATTTGATGAACTATAAACATATCAGAAATTCATTAACTATGGAAGCCTCAAATATATACCTTAATACTATGATTGTCCCACATCTTCTGTATTGCATTTCTAGTTGGTCTCAGGCGTGTAAAACATCGTTAAAATTACTTGAATCATTATATAAAAGGGCCATAAAAATTCATGATAAAAAGTCTCGCCAGTATCATCATTGTAAAGTACAAAGTAAAAATAACATATTGAGTTTTGAAAACCTCATTAAATATAATCAAATTTCTGCTCTATTTAAAATTATCCATAACATCGCTGCTCCCCCTTTGAGAAAATTTGTCACACTAAATTCGGAGAAAATTTCTAGAGCTGAAATTATTTCATGCACAAACTATAGTACTTTTACACGCCTGATCAAACAGTGGTTATTATCAAAGCAAACCTGTACGCACTGAATGACCGTGATATGAATGATGTAAACTGTGAGTGAGTGAGTGATAGATTCCTGAAGTGGAGAGTGTCTTTATTGTATTATTCTATGTATTATGTGTATTATTCTATATTTTATAAACTTTTGTAAGTATAATATCAACCTGTCCAGGGACTGCGGGTGGAAATTAGCATTTTTTTGCTATAACCTGGCACATGACATCTCTTCTTTTTAAGACTAATGTTTTTTGTGCATTGTCCCTGATCAAAAAAAAAGACCTTTAAGTGAATAATATTTTTTTTCTTGACGAAACAGTACTGTTTGTTTTTCCTTTTTCTTTCTCTCTTCTGTGCTGCTGCTCTAACAGGAGCTGATTGCCTGATTGCTTACTCCTGCTACCCATTTGCTGATAGCCAACTAGCACTTCTCTCATTGGCTCCTCCAGGGAGGATACCAGTTTTAAAAGCCATCAAAAAGGCACGGAGAGGGAGAGAGACAGAGACATTTCTCTCTCCACTGCTAGGTGGACCTTTTCTGCGGCCCCAGATTATTGTTGTGGTTATTTTGTGTTAGCCAACTGATACCAAGTGTTAAATGGTGAAAAATGTGATAGTGTTCTAGTCAGAATCGTTATCGTGCTCCTGCCTAGAGTTAGTGATGGCAGTCTGACACTGAAGCTTTGATACGTGCTTTAAACCATTAACTACAATTCCATTTGAACCACTGCTCCGAAGGTCGCTCTGGTACAAAAAAATCACGTGACATATGATGTCTGAAGCAGCAACAGCTTCATTCTCTGAATGAATCACCTGAGTGGTTCGCAGTGCCACTGCCACACGCGAACCAGTCAGGTGCTGCCACTGCAACTGGCACCACCTCGTTTCGAGTCTGAATTGTAGTGCGCTCAAAGCATAAAAACTTTAATGCACAACATTGCGTTTTGTTCGTAGTAGCCTCTACAGTGACAAGAATTAGTTTGTTCGTATCGATTTATTTTCATTACTATGGAAGCATCTAGGAAGAGAGGTCGTTCTGACATGTGGCAAAACTTTATTCTGATCGCTCCTGCATGACGGATCCACCGCTGGAAAGATCTGAAGACCCACTGGTGTACTGGATAAATCACAAAAATGTGTACCCTCACCTTTTATACTGGCTAAACCGTTTTTATGCATGCCGGCATCATCCGTTCCCTCTGAACGAATTTTCTCTAAATGTGGAGAGGTTGTGAGCAAAAAAAGAAACAGACTCAGTCCAAAAAGTGTGGAAAAAATATTGTTCCTTAATAAAAATCTTTGAGTGTTCCCTATCCCACATACCCCTGGCCATAGTTAAACAAGCACACCCAACTTGGGCAATATTTTCCCAGCACATCCTCTGTTTCCCCAAGCACTCTGGTGCGTGCACTAGATTTATTCCACTCGTCTTAAAGCCTCCAGTCCACTATCTAGCCAGTATAATTTAGATGCAGCCTTGGCACTTCACCAGGGGCCCGTTCTTCGTATGTTGCTTAAAACATCCGAGATCAAATGAGACATCCAGGATGATATCATCGTGCTAATCATGATCTGGCTAATTAGGTTCTTCAAACACACTTGCCGGATATGATTAGTATAGCTGGATTGAGTTAGTGAGATAATTGCGCGTTCATGCGCTGGTTTAAAAGGGGATATGTATCGATAGTAGAAACATTGATCAGCAACGCTGCTATCGGCTGCTCAGCGTGGCCAAAGAGCGGGCTCAGTTTTTCTCCTCAGCAGAGCAAGAACTAATAGTCAAAGTTTATTTGGAATTTTAATGTTTAATCAAAACGCCAGGGAACACCTCAAAGTCTGCAAAAGCCAGGAGAGAGGGCTGGCAAAAAGTAGCAGACAATTTAAATCCGATAGAAGTGGCCATGTTAGATGTTTTTATCACTTATTAGCCTATATATTTGTATTTTACAGTTTTTTTCAATTGTTTACACGCAATTTTGAAAACCGGGTTCTTTTTTTCTAAATATTATCACAATTATCCAAAAGCCACACTCAATTTGCATAATTCCTTGATTGTTTGCAAAATGACACACTTCAGTCAAAACATATACACATATTTGTGATAATGCTATTATTTTTCATTTAACCAACACAGTCCTCAATGATCAGACACTATTGCAGTGATAAATAAAAAACATATTTGTAAAAAAACTAATTTTAAGAAATAGCTTGTGCTAGATTTTTGGCCAGACATTGTTATGTAAGGGATAATTTAGATGAAAAAAAAATTGTGACAAACTCACAACATTCTTCATGATTAGTTTGAGATATAGGGAGAATGTAGACAAATAGGCCTACTATAAACTTACCAAGCACTGCACAACACTGATGCTGCAGACTGAATATTTCAAGTATTTATTTCAATACTTACAGTATTTCTTACCATAATCAGTTACAGTAATCAACCAACAATGAAATCAATGAAACAAATAAATTCTGTAGACAAATAAAAATTACTGCATGAAGCACATACACTTTGACTCTGAAGAAAAACTACTGTAAAAGCAACAAGGAATACTGCAACTATTCATCATCTCTCCGTCTGGCTGGATCAGGCCATAAGATTTCATCCACATCACAGGCTATGTCTTCATTGGCAAGAATCGCCTCGTGTGATGAATCCACCCCTGCACAGAAGCTGCGTCGATATGATCACAGGCCTGCTCCATGGCCTGAATGAGGGGCAAACGGTCATAGGGCCGCAGGTCGTATACCTTCCACCACAATGCTGAAAAAAACTCTTCTATTGGATTCAGGAAGGGGGAGTTTGGGGGAAGGTATAAGACTTCAAATTCAGGGTGCTCATGGAACCAATTCTGGACCAGAGCAGCCCGATGGAATGAGACATTGTCCCAAACGACAATGTACCGCATCTGGTCCACTTGGTTTAATGCTGTGACAATCTCATGCAATCTGTCAAGAAATGCAAGTATTAGATTTGCATTATAGGGTCCCAGATTTGCATGGTGGTGGAGGACCCCATTTTGTGTAATAGCAGCGCAAAGGGTGATGTTACCCCCTCGCTGCCCTGGCACATTGGTGATTGCCCGGTGTCCAATTACATTTTTCCCTCTTCTTGTTTTCGCAAGGTTAAATCCAGCCCCATCCACATATATAAATTCATGTTGAATTTCTGCAGCATCCATTTGCAAGACTCTCTGAAACACAGTAAAAGACAATAGGATGCTACTCAATATCTATTGCACAGTATTTTTTTGTGCCAGAACATTATGAGCAGTGCACAATACCACACCATAGTAAGATGAACAATACATACCGCCACATACTCATTGCACAGATGTTTCACTCTCTCTGAATTTCTGTCAAATGGTACCTGATACAGTTGCTTCATGTATATTTGATTTTTCTTGAGGATTCGACCTAATGTTGACAGAGAGACTCGTTGGATGTTATTGAAAATATGGTCATCATTGATGATATTGGCTTGGATTTCTCGCAGCCTGATACAGTTATTGGTCAAAAACATGTTCACAATGGCGGCCTCTTGTGCACGAGTGAACATAGGGCCCCTTCCACCTTGGTGTCCTTAACCCTCAATCCTATGTAAAAAAAATATATATATATTAAAAAAAATACACATGCAGCATACTGTCAAATGTCACAGTAAACAATATTGCTGATAAGTACAGCAAGCTTCAATTTCAATGTACAGTGTGGTTAGCTTACCTGTTTTCTCTATGAAATGTCCGAATTACTGACACAACAGTATTTCTGCTGAGATTTAGTTGAACTCTTTGTCCAGCTTCCATCAGCGTCAGTCCATGGTTGATAACATGGTCAATAAGTGTTGCACGGATTTCTTGAGTCAAATTTGGTCCTCGTCTTCTTTGTTCAGGTTCTATCAGCTCTTCAGGTCCTTCTCTACCTCTTCCTCTAACTAGGCCTCTTCCTCTACCTCCTTCTCCTCTTCCTCTACCTAGGCCTCTTCCTCTATCTCCTTCTCCTCTTCCTCTACCTGGGCCTCCTCCTCTACCTCCTTCTCCTTCTCCTCTTCCTCTACCTAGGCCTCCTCCTCTATCTCCTTCTCCTCTTCCTCTATCTGGGCCTCCTCCTCTACCTCCTTCTCCTCTTCCTCTACCTAGGCCTCTTCCTCTACCTCCTTCTCCTCTTCCTCTACCTCCTTCTCCTCTTCCTCTACCTAGGCCTCTTCCTCTATCTCCTTCTCCTCTTCCTCTACCTAGGCCTCTTCCTCTACCTCCTTCTCCTCTTCCTAGGCCTCTTCCTCTATTTCCTTCTCCTCTTCCTCTACCTGGGCCTCCTCCTCTACCTCTACCTCCTTCTCCTCTTCCTCCTTCTCCTCTTCCTCTACCTAGGCCTCTTCCTCTATCTCCTTCTCCTCTTCCTCTACCTGGGCCTCCTCCTCTACCTCTTTCTCCTCTTCCTCTACCTCCTTCTCCTCTTCCGCTACCTAGGCCTCTTCCTCTATCTCCTTCTTCTCCTCTTCCTCTACCTGGGCCTCCTCCTCCTCTTCCTCTTCCTCTACCTCCTTCATCTCCTCTTTGAGCTCGCCCACTCATTCTCATTCTCACTCTTCTTCTTCTTCTAGCTCCTTCCATTTTTGTTGAAGACAGGTGAACTCACCTTCTGCCTTTTATAGCACACCTGAGTGCTGCGTTTTCAAATTAGCACATGTGTGCTTCCACACCTCGTGGATGTGATTATCCAATTCGTTCATTAGTGTGGTCATTGGCAATCCGGGGCTTTGTAATGGCAAGGAAGTAACCTCACAATCCTTATCTGTGTCTAAGGTGTGAAAATGTGTGTAGAGTTTTACAAATCACTGTGTGTAATGTTTTGCAAAAAGGGTGAAGCAGACATTGTGTGTAATGTTGTGCAAATCTGTGGAGGTGTTTTGCCTCATTGGAGTAGAATTTTGCAAATTGTGTGGAAATTTTTATTTTAGTGTGTAAACAATTGTAAAAAACTGTAATAACTGCATAATTACTTTGTTCATTGTAATGTCAGAGTCACCACACTAGACCATGGGAACAAATAAAAGTGAAGTACAAAAATATTTTACATAATGGTAATTTTTTTGTTATGTTATAGTCTCTTTTATAAAAGGAACTGTTAAATAAATGGTTGTCTGTTTATAAAAGCAACCAAGAAATTTTTTGCCATGAGTTATTGATCACATTTTTCCCGATTGTAGGTCATTGTAATGACATTGTGTTTTCCTCTTTTGTGCACTTTTACATAATACACCAACACTTGTATCTGTTCCCAAGAAAGTGGTGGCTGAAATATGTGCAGTAAGTGGACATTTTCTAACTTTCCAAAGGAAAGAAAGTATAAGACTTTGTAATGTCCATTTGTTTCCATTGCACTGGACAGTGAATAAACCCTCTCAGATAACTGTCATATGGAGGAACTAGCCTACCTGCAAGTGCATAAATAACTTTACTTCATTTATACTTGTATGCTTTATGGCTGCAATATAAGATGCAGGATTCCACATCTACAGAAAAGCCTACAGAAGAGTCATACAGAGGAGACATAGGCCTACAGGTGGGCAGTGTATAGCCAACTTTTCCTTTTTATTTGTTGCATGAGGCATGTGTCTAATATCTCTTGTTGCAGGCACTTGACCACTGGCTTTTCTTTACAAAGAACAATTGAAATAAAACTCAAGGAACTAAGCCTATTTGTCTTTTATTAAACATTTAATGGAAAGTGTTTTGTTTTTTGTTTTTTTGGCAATGTTGTGTAATATGGCACATGCAACAATGTCACAGGCCCTGTCAGGTGTGCAACCCTCAGACTTTTCACACACTGACATCTTCCCTTTAGTTAGCCAAAGTTCATTTCATTGTGTGCCCTTGTCCTGGCTAGAGCTGCATTGTAATTGGTTTGGGTCAGGGAATGGGGTCATAAAACACCTGTCTGCAGGCAGGAACATGTCATAATCACCTATGAAAAAATGCAGTTCTGTTAGGATCAGCATAAGTGTATGTAATACAGTGAGCTTGATATTTAATTGTGGAACTTTCCTTACCTTTTTCAAATAATGTGCATAAATGTGAATCTCTGAAAATTATCAAGTCATGCACAGATCCTGGCCATTTTGCTTTCACATTTGTGATATGGAAGATTTTAGTCAACTGCCTTTTTTTTATTTGATATAATATTATTAATCTGGAATATTAAGAATCACAATAGTAACTGGGCTGCACATTTACATTGTGAACCCCCTTTCTATTCACATAATCCCCTTCATTGAGGCCTTGATGGTCTAGATGGTCTGGTACCAATCACGTTAGTGAAGCCTGAGTGACATACTGTAATCGGCATGGTCATGATTGCATGATCTTCATCAAAAATTATGATAGCCTAAAAAAAAACTGCTTTCCAACATTGGGTCTTAAGTGGCTTGGAAATGCCAGAAAAAAAACTAAAACTGTTTTTAAACCTAAAAGCGCCAGGTAAACTCTGAATGACACGACAGACAGCACTTTCCATCAAGTTCTCCGCATCTCCAGTAGTGTAAAGGAATTGAGCCACTCGCAAATAATCTTACGGCAATGCAAACAGTTTGTGCTATAGTTAAAGCCCGACTCCGACAAGTTGAAAATAAATGTGCGTTTCCAACAAATTAATAATGTAAACGACAATCTCACGAGTCACAAGAAAAAAAAAAAATCTCTGAAAGTGCACTATCGCGCTGCGCTGGACTTCCCGTATCAGCTCCGCTTATGAAGCCGCAGTCTAATCCTGTTAACATGAAAAAAGCCTGCTCGCGAGCAGGTTTAAGATTGCGCACCTGTTGCTATGACAGCAAGTCCAGGATGAGCGTCGAAGAACCAAACAATCCAAGATCATGCCAAATCGCCAACAATCAAATCCAGCTAACTGAGTTAGCGACGTACGAAGAACGGGCCCCAGGCGGGGTCGCTGTTACTGAAGCTTCGAGTAATGAACCCATTTTCAAAACAATTCTTCTAAGTGGTTCAGTGCTTCACCAAAGCTTAATTTGCCCATCATTACCTAGAGTGTTAACCCCAACTCTCAGTATTGCTGAACTACTTGATAGTTTTTCTTATTCTTTTGTTAAACTGAAAGTGTCATTTGTAACTTGTAGTGAGGAAGGTCCCATTTTCTTTTTGTTAATTATTTTTCTTCAGGTTTTGGTCAAGGAAGTGCTATTGTTTTTGTTTTGTTTTTTGTTATTTTATTTTGTGACAGGTAAGTTAGATCTAAGACTTAGGTAGGCTCAATTTTGTTTATTATTTTGGCCATGCCCCCTCCTGAAGCCTTTTTCTGTTACTGTTACAATTCCTTTTCATAATAAATTAAATATGCAGTTGATTTTGGTGGTTGGCAGAGTTACTTAGCGCTGGGGTTGGGAATAAGAAGCTCCATGTGGCCTTTCTTTTTATCTTATTATGTTCCCCTCTCGAACCCAAGCCTATTTTTGAAAAGGGGAATCAGATATCTATCTACCTATCTATCTATCTATCTATCTATCTATCTATCTATCTATCTATCTATCTATCTATCTATCTATCTATCTATCTATCTATCTATCTATCTATCTATCTATCTATCTTAAATATGATCAAAGAAGGGTGTGAAAATAAAATCGTTCAAAATAATCTTGACTTGACTAGTGGCCATTCATTCCAGAGATTTTAATGTTTAACTAATTTGCCATTTGCAAAGTGTAATAGAGAATAATTCATAACATGTAATACTGAATAAACCCACAGGAGGGAGTTCCAACATAAGCAATGCATTTCTCTCTCACTGTCTCCAGTTTTCTCTCCTCATCCATTTCTCCTGGAAGCAGAAGAACGTTTCTTTTTGAGTACACCAAGCTTATCTAAAGCATGTTTTATTTTCATTTGAAATTACAAAAAAAAAAGAGGATGGCATTGCCAGACATGCGAGCTTGGTGCTCGACGGGCCTTATTGTCCTTTCCTCTATGGCAGGGAGAATTTAATTGGTCCGATTAGAGAAAGACGTGGACGGAGATTGCGGATGTTTCGCCCGCGGTGGCAAGAATAGGCCTAAGCGTCTCGGTGTGCGGGGACCCATTGTTTGGGCTGACTTTAATGACATAAATGTGTCTTTGTTTTGAGAACTGAATGAATGATTTGGGAAACTGTGCCAACTGAACAAGTTATATTGCGTTGGAAAAACCAACACAGTCAAACTCGTCCATCTTGCGCGTTTACATGTAACAGGTACGGTTCTGCACCAGATCTGATTTCTTGCAGTGTGTACTTTGGTATACGTGCTGGTGTACTTTGGACGTGAACGGGCAGTCTGACAAAAACCCCGCACTCCCAACATCCTTTGACAACAGCGTATCTGCACTTGAACGTAAAATGAACAAAGCTTTCTGCAGTGGTGGCGTTCACACAGTTCCCATTCCCTGCCCTGAGCAACCTGGCAATATATGTTCACGAGTGCACCTTAAGAGAGAGCATTCAGCCTTTGTGCTCGGATTTTGGAGGAGAAACGTAGGATACTGAAACCGTCGCCAGTCAGCGACATTCTGTTCTTGCATGGATGTTTAAATTTTTTTTTATAATTTAGCAGTATAGCTAGTAACCCAACAGTTTTTGTCTATTCATATTTTTGACATCATTTTTTGTGACAGATGTCATATTTAATTTAGCCTATTTTTTTCTGTGACATTTGTACTGGGTTGACAGTATCATGATAAGACAAAAACAACAAATAAAATTCTTGCATAGCCATCATTTTATATGTGTTATTCCCAATCACTCTCTCTTTCTTTAGGGAAAATTTAAATGTGAGATTAGTGGGATTTAGTGGGATTGGTCGGGTTGGGAAGAAAATCACTTTAAGCAGGTAGCAGGTGAACACAGAGTGAATTTTAAGCGGGAGCAGGACGAAAAACAAAAAAAACATTCCCGTTTAGACCTCTACCTACAGCTCGTCTGCAGGGTTATTGATACTGTTTACACATACAGTACACAGTAGTATCAGTATAGTAATTTATCAAATCAACTTTTATTTATATAACACAATAAAAGCAACGGTAGTTGGCCATTGTGCTGTACAACAGGATAAATATCTATAAAAAATAAATAAATAAATAAAAACACAGATGACCTTAATGATCTAGCAGAGTTATTTAATTTCAAAAGATCAGAGAGATATTTTCGAGCAAATCCGTTTATGGCTTTAAAACCAAAAAGCAGAATTTTTAAATCCATTCTGTAAAAAAACGGCAGCCAGTGTAATCTTAAATTGTAAAAACTAGATTTAACTACAGCATTTATCTGTTTATTACCTTTAAGAGCATAATCAAAAATAACACCCAGGTTTTTCACAGAGTGTTTTACATAGGGAACCAAATCTCCTAGGTCGCCATTAGGAGTAGCAGAGACACCTGAGGGCCCAAAAACAATAACCTCTGTTTTGCTATTATTTAGATGCAAAACATATAAGGAAAACCAGGACTTAATATCAGACAAGCATGCTGATAATGAGCTTAGGCCTTTTTTGTAGTTTTTCTTTAGGGGCAAATAGATTTGGGTGTCACCAGTGTAAAAGTGGAATAACACCCCATGTTTAGAAAGAATAGTCCTCAAAAGGAGCATATACAACGAGAACAGAGCAGAGGCCAGACCGGAGCCCTGAGGGAAAACATTCTAGCATTCAGATAGGACTTTAGAGTGCAACCTTCAATACCCACACATCCTTCAAGTTGTGAGATAAGAATTTTGTGGTCCACTGTATCACAGGCAGCACTTAAATCTAAGGTGGACCAAAAGTCTTTTCAAAATGTCTTTTGTCAGAGGACCAAGGAACTGCTCTAATTCTGTAAACATGGGCATTGCCAGTACTGCAATGCATTTCGGCTGAGAGTGCCAGGGATGCTGTGGATGCTGACTTAATTTTTTTTATTGATATTTTATTGTGCTGTAACTGACAGTATATTGTATTTTGTTGCATACCGAGTTCTTATTCAATTCTTTGGTACTTTTCTTTTCTAGAACGTTTCGTATCTTTTCTTATCTACTTTACAGTACTGTCATGAAAATAAACTTTTCTTAAAGCTCATTGTTGTATTTTACTGTATCTGCACCCTTCCAGACAATTAGCCTAGTAGCAATATTGCTAAAATACAAGTAACATTCTTGTGAACTGTTGTCTCCTTCTAATTAATATTTGGTCCTCAAATTCTCAGTGTCCACAGTTTTTCTGCTACAATGTCTCTGTCATTTACATTTACATTTACATGTATTCATTTAGCAGACCCTTTTATCCAAAGCGACTTACAAATGAGAACAATAGAAGCAGTTAAACTAACAATAGGACAACAATATGCAAGTGCTATGACCCTTCCCAGTTTAATCTAATGCATTTTTTTATATATGTATAAAGATAATAGAGATAGAATAGAAGCTAAAGTGTTAGTATTAATGGATCAAGTGTTGCCGAAAAAGATGCGTCTTCAGCCGTTTCTTGAAAATGGCCATGGACTGAGCAGCTCTGGTTGAGTTGGGCAGACAATTCCAGAGAACAGACCAGAAAGTGCCCAGACTGTCAGACTGTGCTGATTCAAATCACTTGTTCTTCATGGTCATAAGGTACTCGTTGCAGGCCAGAAGGGGGCGCTGCAGAGCCATGAAAGATCTCGATGCGATGACATCAGCTCTTCTACCATCTCTTACATTTTCAGTTCTCACCAGCTGCACATGAGCACATACCAACATTCATCCACTGTGCTCTTTGTGTGTATTTACTAGACCGGAGTGATATGAGCTGTGGTTAAATTGGGCCAGACCGATTTGGAATGGAGTTTCGAATTTGATTCAAAAAGAATAAAAGTAGACTTTAGCTGGACAATAACTTTATCCTAGAGCTGCTGTAAAGCCAAAACAATCTCTGTTACTGTAATTTCCCATTATCACTGTAAAGCAGCTTTGAAACTATTCATATTGTTAAAAGCGCTATATAAATGAAGGTGACTTGATTTGACTTGACTAGAGGATGAAAGAAATAGCTGAATAATTGTCATTACATTGGATTTCAAAAAAAAAAAAAAAAAAAAAAAACTCTTTCAGTGTTCAGTGTTGTACTTTAAACATATTTCCTAAAGACACAATAACAATATTAACCAAGGGGTCAAGGTTTAGCTGGCCTGGTGTAACTACACCATTTGACAGGAAAAACCATCCTTTTCCATTGACGGACATTCAATGGACAACATGTATTCTGAAATAATAAAATTCTTTTTATTGCAACATTTGCTAATATTCTTTTAGGGGGTTCTTAAAGTGTGTATGGTCTTATATTTGTCCAGTTTGTGATGTGTGTATTTGTCATCAGTCTATCATCAGTCAATCAGCATCGTCATGACATCTTTTTCATTATTTTTATTGTTCTTCAAAAAAATTACTTCAAAAACAGATTTCAAATTACAACTGTGATCAGATGGATGTACAAGTCTCATCTGTTCCTAAAGCAATTGTCAGTGTTAAGCTGAATATTTAAATCAAATTGGGTGCACATGATCATTTAATATACAAATATTAGTGAAGAAAGAAAAACAAGCTAGCATTGGTTAACAGTATGCATCAGTTCTGTACCAAAATAAATAAATAAATAGATAAAATAATTCACAGAACATGATGGGTATAAAGGTGTTAACAATTATACAGTGCACAAAGTATTCTGACAAAATGGCAGACACCACTTATTCAGGGCGTAGTGCAGGCATATATAGGGAATAGGAAACATTTCTGAAGAAGAAAAAAAGAAAAGAAAAATTAATGTACAAGATTTACATACAGGAGTGAAATTAGCTCAGAGGCCTCACTGTGATACACACACACACACACACACACACACACACACACACACACACACACAGCCTACAGAGAGCTCTGTTTAATTAGTCCAAGAGTTTGTCATCGTTTAGCACCAACAATATTGTGTTATTTTCTAGTAGTGACTGTGTAAAGAGTAAAAAAAGGTGCGCTGACACGCACTCTAGTCCTAATAAAGTGAGCCAGCTGTGCATTTTCACATTCTGAGACAGCTGATAAACATGAGCTCCATCACTTTAATAAACCTCTCACTCTGTCTCTCTCTCTCTCTTTCTCTCTCCTCTGTCTTTTCATACAGTAATAAAATCTATGGACTATTATAATCCTGTATGATTTGTGCTACACTGATATGCTCTCATTAACACAGTCAATCCCTTTTCATTACTTGATCTACTCAAAATGTCCTTTTTTCCTTCTTAGTCTCACTCTCTCTCACACTTACTGTTATCTGAAATGCAAAATAACTGAATTTCTCCTCATTTCTCATTGCTATCGGCAGAACTGTTGTGTTATTTACGTTGTGATACTGGTCATACCATGAACATGATGACCAATGAAAATCAAGTCAAGTCACTTTCATTTATATAACTCTTTTAACAATATGGATTGTTTCAAAGCAGCTTTACAGTGATAATAGGAAATTACCGTAACAGATTGTTTAGGCTTTACAACAGCTCTAAGATATTGTCCAGCTAAAGTTAGTTTTGATTGATTGATTCACTTCCATTGCGAAGATAATTTGTTATTAACATACGGGCTGCTTACACGACACCGGTCTAACAGGAAAACCCTTAACGCGCTCCGGCCGCCCATCCGCACAAAACAGTGTCTGGTGTCTCGAGAATGCACTCCCTGAAATAGGTTAGAAGGTGCAAACAATTATCCGTTATCTCTGCGCAAACCTCAAAAACGCAAACCCGCAAAAATGCAGACGTCACGCACATGCGCATAACGTGTTCAGTCCAAAGGTATGTGCGTTTGAATATATATGTGTGCATATACTTCTTATGATGTAACAAGTACATCAGGATTTATGGGAAGTGTTCCCGGTTCTGGCTGACCTGATCTATGCAACCTAACATTGAATTATAGAAGTCTATAATGTGTTATGTGTATGCTAGGTCAAAGAGATGTGTTTTTAGTCTAGATTTGAACTGACAGAGTGTGTCTGCTTCCCGGACAATGTTAGGAAGACTGTTCCAAAGATTTGATGCTAAATAGGAGAAGGATCTACCGGCAGCAGTCGATTTTGATTATTAGGTATTATCAACTGGCCGGAATTTTGAGATTGCAATAGACGTGAAGGACTATAATGCGTTAAGAGCTCGCTCAAGTACTGCGGAGCTAAACCATTTAGTGCTTTGTAAGTAATCAGCAATATTTTAAAATGTATGCGATGTTTAATAGGGAGCCAGTGCAGTGTTGACAGAACCGGGCTAATATGGTCATACTTCCTGGTTCTGGTAAGAACTCGAGCTGCTGCGTTTTGGTCCAGCTGTAGTTTGTTTATTAAGCGTGCAGGGCAACCACCCAGTAGAGCATTACAGTAATCTAGCCTTGAGGTCATGAACGCATGGACTAATTGTTCTGGATTTTTCATTGAGAGCATATGACATAATTTAGATATATTTTTAAGATGGAAAAATGTGGTTTTACAGATACTAGACACGTGACTTTCAAATGAAAGATTGGTATCAAAGAGCACGAGGACTTGACAGAGCAGCCATCAAGTGTTAGACAGTATTCTAGATTATTACGTGAGGACGTTTTTTGTCCAATAATTAGAATCTCTGTTTTTTTCAGAATGAAGTTGTAGGAAGTTGCTAGTCATCCAGTTTTTTATATCAGCTATGAATTCCGTTAATTTTGTGAATTGGTAAGTTTCGTCAGGGTGTGAAGTGATAGAGCTGCGTATCATCAGCATAACAGTGAAAACTAATGCCATGTTTCCTAATGATATCTCCCAAGGGTAGCATGTACAGAGTGAAAAGCAACGGTCCTAGTACTGAGCCTTGTGGTACACCATAGTACACCATCTTATCCATTAAGATCTCAAAACTCTGGCCAGTTGATAATACCTAGAATATCAAAATCGACTGCAAGCGGTAGATGCTTTTCCTATTTAGCACCTAAACTGTGGAACAGTCTTCCTACCATTGTCCGGGAAGCAGACACACTCTGTCAGCTCCAATCTAGACTAAAAACACATCTCTTTGACCTACTATAGCATACACTAATTCCTGCCTTCCTACTGTAGTGGTGTGATTGGGTCGTAGCATTACCAGGGTTTTTCCTGTGTTAAAATTGGTCTTCAGTGGTGGCGGACAGACACTGTCATCCTTTGTTGCCCTCTTTTTTTTTTTTTTTTTTTAGCTGTGATTTTACAACTTGATTTCATAGCTTTGTAAGATAAAATCCTTTTTTGCTATACCTCATAATTAGCTTTTTTTCAGTTGCTTATAAACATGTAAAGGTGTAATTACACTCTATTTAGCACAAACAGGGCTACCATAATATGTGAACAACATGTATGTGTTCAGCTAAATGAATAAATGTAAATGTAAATGTAAATGTATGTACTGTACATGTTTGTATTTATGAGAGAATAATGTTTATATGTTAAATATGTGTCCACAAGACTTTTGACTAATGGATGTTGTCACCTAGAATTTTTGCTTCAAAATGATCTGAAAATCATCCTGCCTAATCATTCACATAAAACAATACATTGATTTAAATTTTGTAAGACACTTTTTGTTTGGAAAGGGAATATGCATGGGGGCATGATTGACACCTGAGAAGACAATGACCCGCATAATGAGCTGCATAACAAGCCGCATAACAAGCCGCATAATGAGCATTTCATTCAGGTGTTCAGGTGTGTCACTGAGCCACAGGAAAGAATGCAAGGACAAAAGATTTTGCTATTTTATTAAAAATGTTACAATTACAACAACAATTACAATTTCAAGTGTACTCTATCTTTGTAAAAAAATAAAGTATAGGCCTTCATTTTATCATACGTATTTTAAAGTTAAAGGAGAACTCCGGTCAATTTTAACATTGAGCTAATTTTTGTGTAAATTTGGAGTGCTGTCAGTACAGAGAACAATGACAAAAATCTGTGTTGCCTACACCGTGTTATCCTCTTTTTAAAATTTGCACCCTGTTGACTTAAATGGGGCAAGTTTTAAACCTGCTTTTAGCCTCTTAACATCCTTGATGTGTCATTACAAGTGCCCAGCCATTGTGAGTGATTCCTTCAGAGTGAACACGGTGAATCTGACTGCAGTAGATGTGAAAGATATGAATAAAAGTGATGTTAATTCAGCCAGCGCATATACCTGTATTTACTTCCTGTTTTCGGTCGAAGTCCACAGTAGTCGATTGTCGAGTTCACGCGCGTGATCATAGGTAACTAAGCAACAGTGGAGAACTCGACAATCGACTACTGTGGACTTCGACCGAACACAGGAAGTAATCATTTAAAAGAAGAGAATTCAAGCTTCATGCCTGTGTGCCTGTGTGACTGTTTGACTGAGTATTCGCTGAGTTATGGTTCATTTTCGGATGCGTTTCAGAATGGACTACACTGACAGAGAGAAGGCAGAACTCGCTTCGTGTTTATTTTTCTTTATTTGGCAAAAAGCACAACACTTGTTTTTATTGTGAGTATACTGTCACGGGTGAGAAATCACACAACAAGGTAGCTCAGTGCAATGGCCCCGGAGGGTGGATTTGATTAATTACTTAGAGTGAAGGTGATGGGGAAAAGGGTGCTCGGCGTGATCGTGTCTGGTGTTTCTAAGGTGTCCTCGTGTCCGTGAAGGGGTGTCCAGGCGTGCGTGCTGAGGCCGTCGGTCACTCGCTGCCTTCTGCGTACAAAGAGAGAGAACGTTAGTACCAGAGCGATCTGCATGAGACGTCAGTCTGCCTGAGTGAGAGCGGCGGTGGCTTCTTAAGCTCTGTGTTGACGAGCGGCAGCTGGGACCGACCGGCCTGTGATGAGGACGTGCAGGTGCAGCGTGTTGGTTGCCAGGGCGACGCTGATGAGCCCAGAGACACTCGTCACAATACACAAAAATAATACACACTTAACAGGATCGATTGATGTATGAAACTCTTATGGAAAATCAAAGTCAACAGAGTATTTTTGAGTCTCTTTTACACTGATAAAAAAAAGCGAGCTGGTATCGCTGGCGATACCGCCGACCCCAGGGGGTTAAGTTTAACAGTTTTGAAAAGAGTATGTAAACTGGCCAAATTGTCCTGTAGGTACACAGAGCTTTGGTGGTGCTTGTGTCTAAGTGAGAAAACAATTGATGTAATTTAAAAGATGTCATTGTTGAATGTATTTTGTGTCAAAGCAATGATAAATGATCCACAGTTTAGCCCATATAGACTGATGCTGTGATCACTGTGTGAAGATTGAGAAATGTGCCCTAGCGATTGTAAAAAACAAATGCGGCAGTGATACAAGCCTGCAAAAGTGTACAGTCATGTATAGTACAACAAAGACGTTTCTGAGGAAATAATTTTCTCTTCTATAATCTTTACCTTTATATGAAAAAAGTAAAAGGAGAATCTCAGTCATTGAAAGTCTATGTTTGTGCTTCAGTATGCATAGTTGTGTAATGAACCTTGACGATGGCCACGCTGTGCTTAATGCAGGATAATTCTGGCCTTTCCAGGTGGAAGACTCATGATTTATTCATGACAGTCCATCCGTCTGTTCCTGATGCTCGCGTGCCGAGATCGCTCTCTCACAAACACTCAGAAGAACCTGTGGCTTTGAAGAGGGGGGAATCGTCGTGCCGGAGGTGAGTTTAACTGGGCCGGGACACGTCGTGTCTGTTACTTCTATAGTGTGACTCAGCATCCTAATGAGTTTACAACATCGCTGGCACATGGACATCTTCATCTGGAGAATATGTTCAGCTTCAGACAAAGAACAGGACACTCTCGCTTTCTCCAGACTTCTTTAAAGTCTCTCCAACCAAAGTGAAAATTATTTTAATTTAATTATTACAGTTTTTGTCAATTGCTATTTGTCAATGCTGAAGCCACTTTTTCAAAACTCTTCATTCGGTCTGCATTACCAATATGAATCTTGGCCAAACAGGTTTACACAAAACTGATATTGCTGAATTAACATTAAAATATAGCTTTATTTTTTAACATAATGTGTTAAACTTTTAACTCTTGCACTATTACTGAGCTGGTTTAATGTTTTATAATAAAATGCAAACAATTTGTGCTGCACTTAGATTGTGAAACAAAATAATCACACCTTTTTTTTTGTAGTCTGGCAGAGTTTGAATTTATTTATCTAAGACGTATCCCAAACTAAATGTAAATGCAGCTTTTTAGTGGTCCAAGTCTTGGAATCGACTGGATTTTGATCATGAACCACATAAATTCCAATCAGCTCCTTGACTGACCACGTCTTGGACTTCAAGGAACCAAAAGTAATCCCAAATAACTTTTTTAGGAGAAAAATATTTTTGCCAATCTTTTAAAATATAAATGCTACGAAATTCACTGTGCATAGCTTTCTATTTCAGGAAAAAGCAGCAAACATTGCAATCAGAGTGTTTTCAGGTCACATGTAAATTGTCCTGTATAAAAACTGAACAAAATATATTGTAATTTATTTTTCCTGTAAATCTATGGGAATGTTTATCATTTTAGTCGCTATATTTGTAGTTGTTCATTTAAAATGTATAATTTGATGTCCAGCAATATTATAAAAATGCATTTTTTTTGTCAAAATTATTGGGGGGTTGTCTGCAAACTTCTTTTTTTTTTTCTCAATGAATGCTTTACAGTTTAATGATAAGGCTTATTATTAAGACAAATATTTAGTTTTTTTAAATGGAAATATGCACAAGAATTCATAATATTTTCAGAACATAGAATACAGTATAAGAATAAAATGTAGGTTCAAAAGCATTAAACACAAGCATCTGCCAACACTGGACAGTTTTTCTTGTGCACTTCTGCCATTTTCCAAACATGTTTTTCACAACTGTAAGTGAAGTTACGGACAGAGAACCACAGTGCACAATCACAATGCAATCACAATAGTAAAATAGAACATTTGAAAGCATTTTAACTGTAGTACTACACAAAACTGCACGCACTTATTACTTCATAGACTGGAGAATTGTTGTAAAGGACACTTGACTGGACTGACATGTGAGCAGTGGGTGAGCACTTGACCTGTTGAGATTAAACTAGAGCCCCTGGTCTCCGAGGCCTAAGATAGCAGAGTTAAAGCATGAAGGAATGTGCAGGTTTAGCCTAGCATGACCTGCCCAGTTTCATTGCACCACTTTAATTGCTTTGAAGCTCAGGGAAGGCAGGAGGGAGACATATACAGCATGTATAACCATGATATCTGGAGTCATTAATAAATAAATGGTAAATGGTAAATGGACTGCATTTATATAGCGCTTTCACAGACCCAATGGCCACCAAAGCGCTTTACAATATTGCCTCACATTCACCCATTCACTCACTCATTCATACACCGACGGCGGTGTCAGCCATGCAAGGCGATCCAGCTCGTCGGGAGCAGCTGGGGTTAGGTGTCTTGCTCAAGGACACCTCGACACTTGTGCTGCGTTCCAGTCCACTTTTAGACACGCACTTGCGAACTTCCCTAAGCACTTCCCCTTGGGGGAATCCCTGCCGCCATTTTGAAGTGCGTTCCACTTCGTGAAGTGGACGAGGGAAGTTTATATGGACAGACCCTCGTTCCCTCGATTTTGACCGAGGGAGCGAGTCTGCTTCAAATGTACACTTCAGGCACCTATATGTCCCACAATGCAGTACGATTGTGACGTCACCACATATCTCATCTAATCACCACCACAACAGACAACTCTATGATATATTCATTATATATATTTTTTGTTTAAAACAACCCAAACACACATAAACATTTGGATGCTGCATTAAACAAATTCTTAAAGGAAAAAAAAATGTAAATAATAAATCAACTCCACAGCTGATTCCAAGTGATCAAGGGCTTAGGACGTTCCAGTTCAGCCCATTGCAGTTTCCGCCAGTAGTGGGCACTCGCAATGACGTACATCCGAGTGAACGAGACGGAGGGAAGTTTGCGAGTGAAGGGCATGACAGTTTTGGACTGGAACGCAGCACTGGTCAGGTGGAACCGGGGATTGAACCACCAATCTTCCGGTTTGTAGACAATCTACATGAACCACTGAGCCACTGCCGCCCCCATCCTTTTGTAGAACAGCAATTTAATAATACAACAAATAATACAACAAGATACTTTTTTTTTTTTTAATCTCTCATGGGTCCAGCAAGTCAAGATCAGGCAGAGTTCCACTCCTCCACTAACCCAAGAGAGCAGAAGGGGGCAGCAGACAAACTGATGCATAGAGATGAGAAAATAGTGAAAACTGTGGATGTTAAAGTGACTTTGGAGCCACAGCGAAGCGTGTAGACTGTAGCACTTTTTGAAATTCCAATGAGTACTTACAAAAAAGTGGTCTGTTGGCCTGTAATTGGCTGTTGAATCACTTGTCAGCCTGTGTTATCAAGGTTTGGATATACGGCCGCTTCTGTGTAAATAACTAACATTGTTCTGAGCTGTTCTGCGGTCGCCTGGTGGAGCTACATGCCAATTCTCTGAAGCTTCCAGGAAAGCGGCCAAAAAAACTCTAGTTCTCATTAGCTACACTGAATTGTGCCATTCTCCTGCTGTCAACACCAGTTCCTCATTAGAATCAAACAAAACCTAATTTTGTCAAACAGTGACGCAAACAGTGCACCTGAAAATCGGCCTGGTTCTGCAGTAGACATTGACAGTCAAGCCTTCAGTGTTTGTTTTCTGTGTGAGCTTATGTAAAAATTGCTGTTCTACAAAAGGATTTCATTAGTAAAGTACTTCGCCAACACTGTGATAAAAAATTATTTTGAGTTATCACAAACGTAATACATGCACATTGCAAATTGCCTTTATAAGAGACCATATGACGCATGTGCCGTGATGTTATACAGATGTCTGACACTGCCACTGTAAAGCCCTGCATGATGCACATATATATATATATATATATATATATATATATATATATATATATATATATATATATATATATATATATATATATATATATATATATAAATAAATTAAGTGCAACAATACATATATTGTATACTGTATGTATATGTGCCATACCAAAATGTTTATCGTTTATTGTTTATCTGCATGTATGTTGATTTTGAGCATTTGCCTATGCTTTTTGTTTGAGGGGGAATTAGGGGGACTTTTGTTGGACTCTAAGGACTCTTATTATGATGAGCCAAGGGATAAGGAAAAGGTGGGGCCATTTTGAAAAGTGTGTGTTTGGTGAGGTGGCAAGTTTTTTTTTTTTGGCTAACCTAGCTCAGAGTAAATTGCCCAAAATGATCTCTGGGAAGAGAGACATTGTGTATTAGACGTTGGAGCCATTTCATATGTGCACGCTCTGGTTTGGGATATGGTGGACTAAACTCTGGGGACTTCTTTCCAGCTGGAGGATAACCTGTTTTTTGTGGGGCCTTGAACTAGTGGATTTATACTTTTTTCTTTTTTTGGGGACATTGTTTTTTTTTTTTATCAGGACTTTAAATTGCTACCTACCCCAAAGCAGAAAAAGACTGAGACAGGACCGTTGAGTATTATCTTTGTTAAATATATTTTGCTTGCATGGACTTACTACTCTTGAACTTTCTCTATATGGACTATTTTGTTTGAGTTTTTGTTTTTTGTTTGAGGAAACAATAGTCAACTCTCCTTGTGATAATGATTCAACCCTTTTATGAAGAGTTGAAGTTGTTATAATCTTAACCAATGTTTTTTTGTCCTCCGGTTTCAAACAGGTAGTCTTTGGGCCCAAAAATTTCAGCATAAAAGTCCATTGCAATTTTTATCATTGCAATGGGATTGGAGTTAATGTGCAATTGTCCTTCCGAAGGTAAAGCTTTTTTTTTTTTTTTTTTTTTTTTTTACAACCTTATGTTCCAGATTAAAAAAGAAGTTTGTTGGAGCATCCATTTCCTTGATGGAAGATGTCCTGGCTTGGATTAAGGCACCTTAAAAAAAAAACCTTTTGCCCTTTCCTCTAGAAGAGTTTTTAATAATGAATAATCTCTTTTTCTTTAAATCATTGGTTTCAGCTAAAACATTCAAATCAAGTTCATTTACAACAAGAGCATGTGGTAATTGGAAACAAGGAGGCGGGACAAGAGGCTCTGTCTTGGTGTGTGTTGGCCATGTGCTCAAGCACAACACACACCAAGAGACATTTAACTAAGACAAGACAGACATAACTGTCAAAGGAGAACCCTGACAAATTTAATGTTAAAATGATCAATACAATTTCAGATGTGATACACTTGTAGTATTGAAATAAATATATATGGGAAAATATTATGATCAGAAAACCCACAAGAAGATATACCAACATTCATAACTTGTTACTTGAATCTAATATACCCATGTGTATTGTTTCGTTGATTGATTCCTATTTCTCCACACATCATTCAGTTCTAGTTCTTGAGTTATCTTGAGAAGCATATTACTAGATTTGTAAATGAGGTTCTTCCCCATTCCTATACAAAATGAGTGGTACAATTCCAATCTCCTTCCATTATTACACACAGTTTCCCATTATCATATTTTCTTATTGCACTGTTTAACTTTCCAAATAATTAAATCCGTATATTTTGAGCATATACATTGATAAAAAAGAAACTTTAAATCTTTCATTTCTACTCAAGTCAAGTCACCTTTATTTATATAGTGCTTTTTACAATACAGATTGTTTCAAAGCAGCTTCACAGTGATAACATGAAAATAATACAACAAAGTTTGTTTCTAGAAGAAAATTGTGTCATCGTCAATCTTAAGGCAGATCAGATCAGTGGACATCCATGACATGCGGAGTCCCTCAAGGATCAATTCTTGCGCCACTCCTGTTCAACCTGTATATGCTCCCAATGAGCCACATAATGAGAGAACCAAATTGCTTACCACAGCTATGCAGACGACACACAGATGTACTTAGCCCTATCGCCTAACGATTACAGCCCCATTGACTCCCTGTGCCAATGCATTGATGAAGTCAACAGTTGGATGTGCCAAAACTTTCTTCAGTTAAACAAAGACAAAACTGAAGTCATTGCGTTTGGAAACAAAGATGAAGTTCTCAAGGTGAACACATACCTTCACTCTAGGGGTCAAACAACTAAAAATCAAGTCAGGAATCTTGGTGTGACACTAGAGTCAGACCTTAGTTTCAGTAGTCATGTCAAAGCAATAACTAAATCAGCATACTATCATCTGAAAAATATTGTAAGAATTAGATGCTTTGTTTCCAGACAAGACTTAGAGAAACTTGTTCATGCTTTCATCACCAGCAGGGTGGATTACTGTAATGGACTCCTCACTGGCCTTCCCAAAAATACCATAAGACAGTTGCAGCTCATACAGAACGCTGCCGCCAGGATTCTGAGCAGAACCAGAAAATATGAACATATCACACCAGTCCTCAGGTCTTTACACTGGCTCCCAGTTAGATTTAGGATTGATTTTAAAGTATTATTACTGGTATATAAATCATTCAATGGCCTAGGACCTCAATACATTGCAGATATGCTCACTGAATATAAACCCAACAGATCACTCAGATCATTAGGATCATATCAGGTAGAGATACCAAGGGTTCACTCTAAGCATGGAGAATCTGCTTTTAGCTATTATGCCAGCCGCAGCTGGAACCAGCTTCCAGAAGAGATCAGATGTGCTCCTACAGTAGTCACTTTCAAATCCAGACTCAAAACATTTCTGTTGAGCTGTGCATTTACTGAATGAGCACTGTGCCGCTGTTCGTCCGACTGTTTGTATTGTATTTTATTTTTCTAAACTGTTTTAATTATTCTTATTTATTTTTATTATTTTTATTTCTTCTATGTAAAGCACTTTGAATTGCCATTGTGTATGAAATGTGCTATATAAATAAACTTGCTCTCTTATTCCTATATCTCCCTCCATTAATATTTAAAGACCCTACTCTCAGAATATTCATAAAAAGATATAAGGAGAGAAAAGAAAGAGACAGAAAAAGAAAGCATTGCAAATACACCATTGATATGCATCTCATTTCGCAAAATCAATTTGATTTTCGTTTAACTGGGGATTTCCCCTTTCTAAGTTGACTGAGAATCTTTTTAAACCGAAACTTCTTTTGTGCACTCAATTTATCTTCTCCCTCCTTTGCCAATCTAGAACTGAAAATTCAAATCTCTTTACATCTGAAAAAAATTCCTCACATCAGCAACCTTTCCAAAAGTCTCATCCAAAAGAGAATTTATCTCATTCAAAGAGTAAACCTGATCACAACCTACCTGGGAAATAAATATCAGATAAAACACCATCCTCATCATGAGCCTCATTCATTTCATCCATACCTACACTGTTAGACTTTTCTGTAATTTCTACAGTTATTTACTTTAAATCCCCCAGTATTATACTGCTATTTCTCTTTACAGTAAATAACTGTGATTCCAATTGCATCATGGGAATTTTCTGTGACGTCTAACACCACATACAGAGACTTACTGTATTTTTTAAATTTGCTGTATACTACTGTATTTGACGTAACTGCCTCTCTGGCTGGCACCATTCCACCGTGCTTTTTATTTCCTAATTTTTGCCTTACACCGCGTGTCTACAACGCTATAATAGCCAGAGGCTGTCTATATTGGACACATTGAAGCGACCGGACCTTTAAAGGCAACTGCAACAAAGCACCAATTCGCGCCAGTGACTTAGCAAGATTCCAGAGGTAGGCCAGCCCATTTGTGATATATTTTGAGATAAGTTTACTGAAATGATTAGCATACGGTATGTGAAAATTGCTTTTGAGCCACTGGTGCAGACTAGGTAGCTTACAATATCTCATAAAATCTCTATAAAATTGGCTAACTTTATATCATGGGGGTGGTGTGGCGCAATGGATAAGACACATGCCTTTGGTGTGAGAGACCCGGGTTCGAATCCACTGTGAGACACCAATGTGTCCCTGAGCAAGACACTTAACCCCTAGTTGCTCCAGAGGCGTGCGACCTCTGACATATATAGCAATTGTAAGTCTCTTTGGATAAAAGCGTCAGCTAAATGAATAAATGTAAATGTAAATGTAAATATCAAATAAGTGACCTTTGCATTATGTCTAACTTTATTACACAGCAAATGAACCAATCAGAAGATGGACCATTGTCTTTGTTCAGTCTCACCAGATTAAATGTATCCAGGTAAGCACTGCAGTAAAACTCTCACTAATTCATTCAGACCAAATCTAGCATTCTAAACAACTTAAGTTTATATTTTTGCATTATTTTTATATTTTATTAGCCAGAAGACTCTCTACCATTGCAGTTCCACCTGACTAGGAAGGTCCTAATTTTAGCCCACAGGTGGGTTAACTACTGTAGGAAGGAGAACGATCATCACACAGTGATTTCTTGCATGTATCTTACTGTGTATTTGTCTCAAACAGGTACTCCTTCACTGCAGACAAGCTGAAATGGGCTAAAATCATCGATTTCAGTCTTTCTCTCTATGGATCTCAGCATTTTTGGACAGAATTTAGGATTTGTAAGTATTAAAATTTAATCTGGCATAATTTAATTTAGTTCTTTTGTATGCTATTTATTGACAAAAGCTGTTTACAAATATATATTCTTAAGTTTTTGTGAAAATAATAATAAAAATTAACAAAAAAGGAGGTTAAAAATAATGTGACACTTATATTCTCTCTCTCTCTCTCTCTCTCTCTCTCTCTCTCTCTCTCATATAGTTTTGGAAGCGGGATCTCCTCTGAAGGACTGAGTACATTTGTGTTTGTGGGCACGCATGCAGACCAGGGAACACTCTGATGTTGTCAATCAAGTTCTGAACAGGAACCAATCTTTGGAGAAGTTCGTTTATTCACAAAGGTGGACAAAAACATTGTGTTGGCTTTTTAAAGATTATTTTGATGATGACTTTTACTCCTATGCTGTAGAAAAGATGGAGTAGACAGTCAGACATTGATAATAATAAGAAATGTTTCTTGAGCATCAAAGAGACTTCTTTCAAAAACATTACGACACTTAAATACTTCTTTTGGCCACCAGTGTACATGAATCCAACACATTTTTGGAAATAAGTGAAATTATTTTTAAGATGGGGTTATGTGTCTTGTATTGTGAAAAGAACTGTGTTTTGTCCTTACTGGCAACACTGTCCAACAGTGTTGCCAGTAAGTTACTGTAAAAAACCCTTGAAAAGTCTAACAGTGTAATTTTAGTCATTTTTCTTTAGGCCTACATGAAATTACCTTCCTGATACTGTTCTGATCTTCAGTGCTTCCAGACTCAGTCACTACACAATCTCTGCTTATCTGGGCTGCGTTTCCCGATAACGTTGTCTCTTAGCGCGCTACGAAGACTCTAAAGGTATAACTTAACTAAAGGTATACCATTTCTAGGCGTGTTCCCCGAACCATACCTTAGGAAGTTGCTTAAGATATTTACATTTAGTCATTTTTTTTTATTTTTTTTATGAGGTTAAGTGCTCACGGAAGAGATGGGTTTTCAGCTGTCTTCTGAATGTTGCCAGGGATTCTGCATTCCGGATGAGGGTGGGTAGAGCATTCCACCAGCATAGAACTGTGAATAAGAATGTTCTGGGAAATGATTTTGTGGCTTTCTGTGATGGAACCACGAGACGTCGCTCGTTGACCGATCGTAGGCTTCTGGTAGGGATGTAGGCTCGTAGGAGTGAGTGAAAGTAGGAGGGAGCTGAGCCTGTGATAGATCTGTAAGCAAGCGTCAATGCCTTGAACTTACATTTACATTTACATTTTACATTTATGCATTTGGCAGACGCTTTTATCCAAAGCGACTTACATTGCATTCAAGGTACACATTTTACATTTTGTCAGTTCTTGCTTTCCCTGGGAATCGAACCCATGACCTTGGCGTTGCTAGCACCAACGCTCTACTGTTTGAGCTACAGGAAAGCCCTTGATGCAAGCAGCGAGTGGTAGCCAGTGCAGAGAGATGAACAGAGGAGTGATGTGGGCCCTCTTGGGCTCATTGAAGACAAGACGAGCTGCAGCATTCTGAATCATTTGTAGAGGTTTAGTTGCACATGATGGAAGTCCAGCCAGAAGAGCATTGCAGTAGTCAAGCCTAGAAATGACCAGGGCCTGGACGAGAAGTTGTGTTGCATTCTCAGTTAGGAAAGGCCCGATCTTCCTGATGTTATGCAGTGCAAACCTGCATGATCGAGCTGTCTTTGAAATGTGATCTGTGAAGGTCAGCTGGTCATCCAATATTACTCCAAGATTTCTGACCGACCTTGATGGGGTGATTGATGATGAATCTAGCTGGATAGCGAAGTCGTGGTGTAGAGATGGATTGGCAGGGAGGACGAGAAGCTCAGTCTTTGCCAGGTTGAGCTGCAGGTGATGTTCCTTCATCCATGTCGAGATGTCCGCCAGACAGCTTGAGATCCGTGCAGCTACTGTGAAATCATCTGTTTGAAATGAGAGGAAGAGCTGTGTGTCATCAGCATAGCAGTGTTAGGAGAAACCATGTGCCTGTATGATGTGTCCCAGTAATGTGGTGTAGATGGAGAAGAGGAGGGGTCCAAGAACTGAACCCTGAGGAACCCCTGTGGTCAGTTGATGTGCTTTGGATATCTCACCTCTCCATGCGACCCTGAAGGACCTACCTGTGAGATAGGACTCGAACCAGTGGAGGGAAGTTCCTGTGATGCCCAGAGATGAGAGGGTGGACATAAGGATCTGATGATTCACAGTGTCAAAGGCAGCAGACAGATCCAGGAGAATGAGAACTGAAGATTTGGAGGCAGCTTTTGCAATCCTTAGGGCTTCTGTGACCAACAGTAATGCAGTTTCAGTTGAATGCCCTTTCTTGAAGCCGGATTGGTTGACGTCCAGCTGGCTGTTCAGAGACAAGAAGGATGTTGGTTGAAAACAGCTCTTTCAAGTGTCTTCGCAATGAATGGTAGGAGAGAGATAGGTCTGTAATTCTCTGCAAATTATGTGTTTAGTGTTGGTTTTTTAAGTAGTGGAGTTACCTGAGCCTGCTTACATTTACATTTATTCATTTTAGCTGACGCTTTTATCCAAAGCGACTTACAATTGCTATATATGTCAGAGGTCGCACGCCTCTGGAGCAACTAGGGGTTAAGTGTCTTGCTCAGGGACACATTGGTGTCTCACAGTGGATTCGAACCCGGGTCTCTCACACCAAAGGCATGTGTCTTATCCATTGCGCCACACCACCCTGCTTGAATGCAGTAGGGAAAGTGCCAGTATGGAGGGATGAGTTGATGATGTGTGTGAGTGCTGGAAGAAGTGTGGGAGAGATGGCTTGTAGAAGGTGTGAGGGGATAGGGTCTAGAGGGAAGGTGGTAGGATGACTGGAGAGGATAAGTTTAGATACTTCTTCCTCGGTTAGTGGAGAGAAGGAGGAGAGAAGGTTATTGGCTGTGGGAGAGGTTGGTCTGGGTTCCTGTGTGTGTGGAGCTGAGAACTGACTGCTGATAGTTGTTGTTTTGTTGGTGAAGTAGTTAGCAAAATCGTCAGCAGTTAAGGAGGAGATGGGTGGTGGTGGTGGTGGTGGTGGTGGAGGTGGACAGAGGAGAGAGTTGAATGTCTTGAAGAGTGATCATGTGTTGGAGGAGCTGTTGATCTTGTTGTGGAAGTATGAAGATTTTGCAGCATGAACATACACAGAAAAGGAAGAGAGGAGAGATTTATACATTCTCAGGTCAGATGTGTCTTTTGATTTGCGCCATTTCCTCTCCGCTGCCCTGAGTTCGGTCCGGTGTTCACGAAGAACCTTGGATAACCAGGGATTAGAGGGAGTAGCGTGTGCTGGCCTGGAGGAGAGAGGGAAGATATTGTCTGGAGAAGAAGTTAGAGTGGAGCAAAAGGTATCCGTTGCAGTATTCACATCTAGAGATGAGAATTGTGAGGGTAGAGAAGATGGAATGGCAGAGGAAAGATGGGCGGGAGAAAGTGAGCGCAGGTTAGGGTTAGTAGTAATGTAGGAAATGATCTGAAAAATGGAGAGGTCTCACCAGAATGTTGTCTGTGATGCAGTTGCGTGTGTAAACCAGGTCCAGTTGGTTGCCTGATTTGTGTGTACCTGTGGTGATGAGTTATTTGAGATCGAAAGAGGCTAGGAGAGAGATGAAGTCTGCTGCATACGGCTTTTCAAGATGAATGTTGAAGTCACCAAAGACTACAAGTGGGGTGCCGTCCTCAGGGAAAGAGGACAGCAGCACATCCAGCTTCTCTACAAAGTTTCCCAGCTGATCTGGGGGGCGATAAATGACTACAATATGGATCTTACTTGGAGTTGTAAGTGTAATAGCATGATATTCAAACGAGTTGTTATTGCATAGAGAAGAGAGCGCTGAGTATTTCCAATTGTTAGAAATGAGAAGCCCTGTACCCCCACCCCTCCCAGACTGGCGAGGGGAGTGAGAGAAAGAGAAAGTGTTAGAGAGAGCAGCGAGGTTTGCTGAGTCTTCTGGATGAATCCAGGTCTCAGTCAAGCCCAAGATACTAAGAGTAGAATGAGATGCAAAGGCTGGGATAAAGTCAGCTTTATTGACTGCTGACTGACAATTCCATAGACAATTCCACAGAAAGAAAGAGAGGTGTGTGAGGATGAGAGATGCAGTATTGCGCTGCCTCCTGCACGTGATGAAAGAGCGTTGTCGAGAGACAACAAGAATGAATTGAAAGCACATGCTGAGTAAGGGGAAATAAGATAAAAGTGTGAAAGGAAAGGGAGAAGAAGATACTTAAGTGCCTTCCTGGTGTCCTTGCTCGGTGGAGTCGCACAGGTAGAGTCGATGGTCTTTACCCGAGTCAGTCTTCACACGTGGAGGTTGAACACGAGAGCTGAACGCTTCCGCCTACGCTTCCGCGACAGCGCGCAAACTACATAGATATAATGCTTTCACCGCTGAGTGAGGACAGCTGTCTCGGCCCAGCAATTAGCACAGCAAAAGCAAATAATCCGTAAATGGGAGGAATCGAAACTGCTTTTGGACTTAAGTGTAATAAAATTCAAACTGCAATTCTTTCCAGACGCGGCTGTTATTTAAAGTGCGAACGCATATAAATAAAATACAGATTTATGTGAAGGTAAAAAAAAAAAATTTATTACAGAATCGAAAATAGTCTTACCTTGACTTAAATGGTAAACTGAAACAACAGGAGAACTGGATATTTAAGTAAGACCACCTGCGCGCTCTGACCGTTTCTACAGACTGACCGCTTGTCCACCTATACCTTCTTATGTGCAACGTTACCAGGTGCTGTCCTTGGCGATGATGTTGAATATGTTGATATCGATGGCTCAAGAATCCGGTGTTGAATCCGGAATTGACTTCCGGTGGAGAGAACGCTGGTGCATTCGGAGACAGAATTCAGAGACAGAAGACAGAGACAGAATTCGGAGAATATAAATTGATGAACACTGATTAACTGAACACAGGTGATGTACACTCACCTAAAGGATTATTAGGAACACCATATTAATACTGTGTTTGACCCCCTTTCGCCTTCAGAACTGCCTTAATTCTACGTGGCATTGATTCAACAAGGTGCTGAAAGCATTCTTTAGAAATGTTGGCCCATATTGATAGGATAGCATCTTGCAGTTGATGGAGATTTGTGGGATGCACATCCAGGGCACGAAGCTCCCGTTCCACCACATCCCAAAGATGCTCTATTGGGTTGAGATCTGGTGACTGTGGGGGCCATTTTAGTACAGTGAACTCATTGTCATGTTCAAGAAACCAATTTGAAATGATTCGAGCTTTGTGACATGGTGCATTATCCTGCTGGAAGTAGCCATCAGAGGATGGGTACATGGTGGTCATAAAGGGATGGACATGGTCAGAAACAATGCTCAGGTAGGCCGTGGCATTTAAACGATGCCCAATTGGCACTAAGGGGCCTAAAGTGTGCCAAGAAAACATCCCCCACACCATTACACCACCACCACCAGCCTGCACAGTGGTAACAAGGCATGATGGATCCATGTTCTCATTCTGTTTAGGCCAAATTCTGACTCTACCATCTGAATGTCTCAACAGAAATCGAGACTCATCAGACCAGGCAACATTTTTCCAGTCTTCAACTGTCCAATTTTGGTGAGCTCGTGCAAATTGTAGCCTCTTTTTCCTATTTGTAGTGGAAATGAGTGGTACCCGGTGGGGTCTTCTGCTGTTGTAGCCCATCCGCCTCAAGGTTGTGCATGTTGTGGCTTCACAAATGCTTTGCTGCATACCTCGGTTGTAACGAGTGGTTATTTCAGTCAAAGTTGCTCTTCTATCAACTTGAATCAGTCGGCCCATTCTCCTCTGACCTCTAGCATCAACAAGGCATTTTCGCCCACAGGACTGCCGCATACTGGATGTTTTTCCCTTTTCACACCATTCTTTGTAAACCCTAGAAATGGTTGTGCGTGAAAATCCCAGTCACTGAGCAGATTGTGAAATACTCAGACAGGCCCGTCTGGCACCAACAACCATGCCACGCTCAAAATTGCTTAAATCACCTTTCTTTCCATTCTGACATTCAGTTTGGAGTTCAGGAGATGCTCTTGACCAGGACCACACCCCTAAATGCATTGAAGCAACTGCCATGTGATTGGTTGATTAGATAATTGCATTAATGAGAAATTGAACAGGTGTTCCTAATAATCCTTTAGGTGAGTGTAGATGATGATGATTAACTAAATCCAGGTGATACAGATGAACTGATAATGATGAAGACACGTGACAAGAAGACAGGCAGACAAGTCCAATGAAAACAAACTAAACAGAACACAACTGTGACAATCATAAGCTTCTCACTTTTAATTTAAATGTTGCATCTTTAAGAAATGCTCAAAAAACGGTCATTAGTTTTAGAAATGTCAAGAATATTCATTTTGACAGTGTTTCATGTATGATTTCAGAGCACTCTACAGTTGAAACTGTTGATCACTATAATTCTATTTTGTCATCTGCTTTGGACATGTTTGGCCCCTAGGAGAGAACGTGTTGTTTCATTTGTTAAATCATCTCCTTGGTATACCACTGAGCTTAGGGCTCTTAAGGTGAAAAGCAGACAGCTTGAACGCCAATATAAGAAATCACGTTTAACTGTCCATAAGCTAATGTATGATGAACTTTTGAGTCAATACGCTGAAGCACTTAATAGAGCAAGAACAAAGTACTACTCGTCTATCATTAGTGATGGTGCTGCAAATCCCATGAAGATTTTTAAGACGATCAACAGAATTCTTGCACCAATTAAGCCATCAATTTGTTCTTCTGTGCAGGAGTGTAACAAATTTCTTCGTTTTTTTTTATGGATAACATTTTAAGTCTATCAGTTTGGTACCTTGCTCTGCAATTCCTGAGACCTATCCAGTTAGTTTTCCTGAAACTGCATTCTCCAGTTTTAACATAGTCCCTACTGATTGTATTTCAAAATTAGTGATGGCAATGAATACAACTACTTGTACCCTCCATCCAATCCCAACGTCTGTTCTTAAGGGATGTCTCTCTTCAATTAGTCCCCTCATTTGTAGCCTTGTGAACACCTCTCTTACAACTGGTATTGTTCCAAAAGCCCTAAAGGTTGCAGCTATTACACCTGTCCTTAAAAAGCCTGGATGTGATAAGTCAGACCTATCAAATTACAGGCCTATCTCAAATCTGCCCTTTCTTGCAAAGGTTTTGGAACGTGTTGTTGTGGCACAACTCCACTCACATTTGTCATCCAACAAGCTTTTCGAACATTTTCAGTCTGGGTTTAGAAAGGGATACAGTACAGAGACAGCCTTGGTTCATGTTATGAATGACCTGCTTGTCTCAGCTGACTCTGGAGCCAGCTACCATCTTGGTCTTCTTAGATCTCAGTACAGCTTTTGACACAGTGTTCCATTCTATCCTGCTAAATAGGCTGGAGAGCTGGCTTGGTATCACTGGTACTGTGCTTAACTGGTTCAATTCTTATCTCACTGATCGTTTCCAGTTTGTTGTCTTGGGAAACAACAAATCTGAAATTGGACAAGTCCGCCATGGTTTTCCTCAGGGATCTGTCCTGGGTCCCATATTGTTTAGTGTTTATATGGTTCCTTTGGGGCAAATAATTAGGAAATATGGTTTGGGGTATCACTTTTATGCTGATGATATTCAAATTTACATCAGCTCCAAATCTGATCCAACTGTCACCTCTAAAATTCTCTCGGAGTGTGTGCAGGAAATAAAAATGTGGCTGCACCATGATTTAAAAAAAATTGAATTCTTCCAAGACAGAGATTCTACTTATTGGCACATCTGCGGCTACTCACAAAGGGAGACATTTTTATTTGATTATGGATGATAGTGTTTTATTTCCATTTCTTATGCTCGTAACCTTGGTGTGATTTTTGACACTCACCTCACACTAGACTCACATATTAAGAGTATTACAAAATCTGCATTCCTTCATCTCAGAAATATTGCAAGAATTAGGCCCTATCTTAAAATATGCTGAAAGGCTTATTTATGCATTTGTTCCTTACAGGATTCATTATTGTAATGCACTATTTGTTGGTTTACCTGCTAAATCGATAAAACTGCTGCAGTACATCCAGAATTCAGCAGCACGTGTGCTTACATACACTTCACCACGTCAGAACATTACAGGCATGCTTTATAGCTTGCATTGGCTTCCTGTTCAGTCGCGTATTGCTTTTAAAACTCTCACACTAACATACAAAGCTATGCACGAAATAGCCCCTTCTTATATCTGTGACTTAGTCAGCCTGTACGCGCCTTCCCGTTCCCTTCAGTCTACTGATTCGCTTACTCTTCAGCAGCCACCCTGTAGATTAAAATCTATGGGGGAGAGAGCTTTCTCTGTTGCTGCACCCAGGTTATGGAATGCACTTCCTCTTATTGTTAGAGATGCTCCCACATTAGTCAGTTTCAAGAAGTTGTTAAAAACTCATCTTTTTAAAATTGCTTATATAGACTGTAATGATTAGTATTTTACTGTGTTGCACTTTAATGATTATTTCTGTATTACTCTTGACCTTCTGTATTTTATTTGCATTTACTGTCTGTAGCACTTGGGGTTTAGAAAAGTGTATTATAAATAAAATGTATTATTATTATTATTATTATTATTATTATTATTAAGAATCAATTATTCACTCATGCAGGGGCTGCTTCACTAAATTGTGTGAGAAAGTGGGGTTCTTTATCAAATAATCACTTCAGAAATAGTGGAAATTGCATTTATTAGGATTAATGGGATATTATAAAAAACAGTCCAAACTATAGCCTAGCCTACATATTTTAAGATTGTATCATATATTGCTGCCACCATAATGGCCCATTACAACTGTTTACGTGCTTTCTTCTTTCTCCTTTTTGTTCGCTGAGGTGGAGCTGTGATGAAATATTGTTCTTGTAAATACTTTCCAGCACTTCAGTAGCCTAATAAAAGTGTACATCGTACGTACGTTGCTCGGCAGTGGTCAAAAAGGATGTAAACAGTGAAGTTTGAAGTGATCTCTTCTTGTAAACTCAGAGATGTGGATTCGGATGGCAGTTAAATCACCACACGATCTTGGTGTTCATCAAAAAACAGTAGCCTAGGCATGGGCGTCAGTTTGGTTTGAAATGTGCTGGGGACAGAGACGCATTCGGAAGTGCATTTTCAGAAGTGCTGGGTACAATGACCCATTAATTTTTTTCTCTCTTTCGCGCAGGTTATGTTTTGGAAGACGATGTCCTGTAGCTCAGGGACGGCCACACTTTTCAACAGGCCCACCCAAAAGTAAAAAAAAAAAAAAAAAAAAACTTAGGCTTAATCGCCAATAAGCTCATAATTTGTGCTAAAATAGTGTTTAGTTTTAAAAAAACATTTTAAAAAGCTGCTTATATTTTGATGTTTCTGCGCAAGTTCAGCAGACAGTGAGGTTCGGGTTTGTTCCGATCAGAGCTCCTGAGTGGAGAGCGCATTTCTGAATATTCCGCTCCGCTCGTCCACTTCGTAAAAGTAATGATTATGAATGATTGTTGATAGGCTATATCTTCATAGAGATATAATTAACAGAACATCTAACAGAACATAGCCTAAGTTGTTTATTTTTTACACCTTGTGTTCTTATTTTGTTTAATTAACGAAATGTCAATCTTCGTGTTTATAACAGAAGATACAATACAATACAAAAATCTTCAAGATGTATAACGAATTGTCACCTTATAAACAGTCCTTTTTTAATGGAATAATACACCCTTATAATAAAGAAAAAGCTTCAGTGATAAAGAATATGAACGCAATGCATTTAATTATACATTAAGCGTTTTCCTTTCATAGAAACCCTTTATTATAAAGAAAATAGGTGGCTCTTAACGTGTCTTTCTATGGGAGGATGGCATAGCGGTGCATAGCAAATATTCAATGCATTCAATGAAAATATTCAATGGTATTCAATGCAAAACAAATAAAATAAATAAATTATTGTGGCATTAATTAGCCCATAAACAATATTTATTTTAAAGCCTAAACGAATTTGTTTAAAGAAAAACACCAGCGTTGGGCGTTTATCTGTATAGGCTAAGTGTTTCAGCCGCCCTTTTCAAACTGGCGCAATAAAATGCAACAGAATTTGATTAGTTAAACATGAAGAGGATTATCCGTCTGGCATGGCCGCTCGCTCTAACGTTAACCTAGATAAATGTTTGCTATTATGAAGCGCGTATCCGAGTGTTTGTGCGGAGTGTGGAGCGCGCACTATGACATGGATGGAGGCGCCGGTGCCATCACTCGCATTTTCCTATCAACAGTGGAAACAACTTAAAATACTCCATTTCTGGTCATACAGAAAATAATAATACATCAGTCGCAACTACTTTTATTTGTGTAAACTCACAACAACAAGAAAACGGTGTGCTTTTGTAAAATAAAAGAAAACGAACAGGGCGCGCTTTCATGATCTCTGTTAATTGGAGCGCGCCTCAAAAATGAACTGACAAACAGTGTATAGACAAGCCTCACAGACATGAGAAATATAACTATAAAGTTACTAAAAAAATGTCCACCAACGAAAAAAAATCCAATCGAAAGCAAATACGGTATACCATCTGATTATGTAATCCTGTCCGTATGAAAGGCGCATCTAGGCTACATTACAGCGGAGATGTGGAGATATGTATGCAGGCAGCCTACTGATTTAGAAAAGACTATTAATTAATAAACAATTAAAATGCATCGTTATTTTAAAACGACATAAGATCTCGTTATTAGACATAATTGAGGTGAAAAAATAATATGTAGCCTATGTGGCAGCAATGCGTCACCATATGATTCTGCTATATTTACTTTTTATAGCTAGGCTATATTAAATCCAGGCAATTGGTTCATGAAACATTGATTAAAATTAAGATATAATTAATACAAAACGAAATTCACTTTAAAGAAAGGCAGCTGTTCTGTTTGAGGTCTCTGTGAAAGTTTTAAAGCAGTCTTTTAGTGCCGCTTTCAGAGCGCTCACGTCCGTAACCGAGAACTGACACATTGTTTTTTCCCTCATAAATGCGAACACGGAAAATAAAATAAAATGAATATTATAATGGTTTTTTGCTGGGTCAGACAATGATTACCAAATTTCTCTCTCATATTGCTCCTCATAACCACTGAAAACGGTAAAAAAAACCAAAAGTCAAATTAATATGGACGGAAGTTAAAAGTGGTGGGTAGGCTACAAAATGACTCATGACGAAATCTGGTGGGTACGCGTCCCCCCCGTCCCCCCCGTCCCCCCCGAAATCGACGCCTATGAGCCTAGGTAATTTGGCCGGAGATTTTTACGTGCGTGGTGGGAGAAAAAACACTGACATTCTGGATTCGGATGGCAATAAAATCACAGACTAACCCCTGTAAATGTTTCAAATACCGTACGACCCCATAAGAAACAATTAGCGTCCGAAAAGGGCTTAACTGACATTGCTTTCACTGGCCTTTGAAAGGGCTCCGCTGGCACTGTCTTTCTTTTAGCACAACTATTTACTGTATCGCTGCCATAGTTTGAGCAATCATTCACAATCATTCCCTTTAATAGACTCCTAAGCCTTTACTGCCTAATGGTTGCCAGGTGATAGTCTACCTTTGGTTAATATAATTAAAAAGCTAACAACAATCAGTGCAATTACAATTTTATTCTGTGCATGAAAACACTTAAATTAGCCTAATTGAACACTGTGTGTATTAACTTTAGAATTATAATCATAGCCTATAGGCTACTGAGATGTAAAGAGTTTTATTTATTTTTTTGCAGCGGTGGCCACCTATTAACAGTGTTACTGTTACGAACGTACGACTTACAGAAGGTATACTTAACTAAGAATGTTTCAGGAAATGGAGTGGAGCGGTGAGAATCTTAGCCCATCGCTCACGGAACTGTTCACCCCTCCGCTCCCCCTCTCAAAGCTACATCAGGCCGCTCCGCTCATTATGGCTCAGCGCTCAACGCAGTTTGCTTCGCGCTCCACTCAAATCGACCGAACCCTAAACCTAAACCTAACCCTAACCCATGTTTTATTTCAAATTAGGCCTATGTAATAAGAAATATAGCCTACACAAAAAGTCCTGTAAAATTAAACGAATAAATGGGCCTAATAATATAAATAAAAATTATATAAACAAAAATAAAACTTTTAAAAGTAAATTAACTATTAGGTCAGAATTTTGATAAGTGAACTTTTGCGCAACACACACGATTAAAATGTAAATTGGCTTATATCCATTGTAGGCTACACACAAACTGCTGTCAAATTAAACGAATAAATGGGCCTAATAATATAAATATTATTACGGACGTCACGAATAAAATAAAACGAACCATTAGGCCTACTTGAATGTCAAAACGAATTTGTTACGAATATTACGCTATATTTAATTTACACTTTGTTACAAGTTACCGTATTCAATTTGCTAACCTTTTGCTTTCTTCCCAGCGTGTTCACGTAGCACACTTTTTCATGTTTTCGAGAGATGTGTCTTTTTCGATTCCAAAATGAATCTTTATTGACTGAAACAATGTCTCCACATTCGTTTTCCGTTTTCTTGTACCACATTATCATTGTTAGTTAGTTTTATATTAATAGTACACCTGTATGACATCTCATTTTCCTTTTTGAAGTACTTTTTGAACTCCATTAGTGAGCCGAGTTTGACTGAAAATAGTCTACTGTTGATGACTGTGCACATGGGCGGCGCAGCACCCCCAAGAAAGACCAAAGCACCCCGATAGCACCCCCAAAAATAATTTCTGGAAGCAATTATATTCAGGCTGTATTCTATGGAAGCCCTGAACCGCATTTTGAAGAGAGAAAAAAAGAAAACTTATCTTGTTATTTCGAGATATTAAGTCGTTATTTCAACATAATATCTTGTTATTTCGACATGAGACCTCATTATTTCGACATAATAAGTTGTTATTTCGACATAATAAGGGGACATTCTAATCTGCATAAGCCACATTAAGTGTTCTTATAATGGTTTTCTATGGGAGGAAAATGCTTAACGTTTAATTAAACGTTGCGTTCATATTCTGGGCTCATCTGATTTTTTGTACATAGCATAGCCTACTTTATGATTTTAGTATCATAATGATTAATAAATGCGCGCACAATTATCCGTGAACTTGATTTGAACAAATGCCTTTCAACTTGTGTGTGCAAAATTCAGAATTAAATGAATGTGCAGCAATTTGTACAAATAGAGAGTCTGTAGGCCTACTATACTGTTGTAGCCATTAGATAAGCGCATTTAGTTTCATATTTGTTAAAATATTATAATGTTATTTTTTTCCATTTATGTTGATTTATGAAAAGTGAACAGCAGAAGTAAGATATGATGCGTGAGAGACATGGAGTGGGTCAGACATGATTTTGACCACTTCATTAACTATTGTTTTGTAGAAAACCTTTCTTTAAAGTGAATTTCGTTTTGTATAAATTGTATCTTAATTTTAATAAATTTTTCAGAAAATATAGCAGACAATATAATCATAGAGGCGCCAGCGCGGTCACTGGCACTGCACGTTAACTGGAGCGCATCTCATCCTAACTTAACGAAACTCAGCGTATGCCTCACACAGACATGAGAAATACATCAAATACAGAAAGCTTGAAATGTCTTTAAACGAAATAATTCAAAAAGAAAATAAATAGGCTACTCTCTGATTATGTAATCCATTATGTGCATTTCTCTCTATAGGCGCGTTCACTACGAATATGGCGATCGTCAACTTCATCTTTGCAGCCGACACTGTCAGAAAACAATAATTTATTAATAAAAATCAATGCAAGCGTCACCGGAATTTACAAATGCACATCTTGCTTGTTGCACGCACACATATTATGTCGAAATAACGAGATATTATGTTGAAATAACCTTATTATTAATAATACATCTTTTAGAATATTTGATTGAATGCTGTATGTTGTTGCGCTTGTTCAATTTAATAAAATTAAAACTTTAATTGTGATCATTAAAATAACTGAATATTAAATATTTAGTGGCCAAGTTTTGCTCAATTATTATTAGTATATATATAATTGCGCAGCTCCCCGTCAATGATCTAGCACCCCCTCAGCACTGGAGCTAAAAATTCTCTGGCGCCGCCCCTGACTGCGCAAGATAGATGGATTCTGGTACAGGCTTGACTGAGCATGCTTCAGACTCGTAGTGTGAGCGGAGCGAAATTGGAGCGGGAAATAGGGTGACGCTCCGTCCTTTTAAAAATGCCGCTCTGCGCTCTGTCCAAGATCCGCCCGCTCGGGCTCCCCGCTCGCTCCCGCTCCACTCCGCTCACATGCTCTGCAGGAAACGCATATTAACGATAAGGTACAGCTTAAGGTATAACTTAAGGACGACGTAGCGTTAAGAAGATTTTGGGAAACACAGCCCTGGCCTTCCATCCCCACTACATCATTTATTTCAGACATCTGTACTTCAGCATCTCCTTCAACCACTCGCTCATTTTCACAACTTGATCTTCATGTGAATTCACTTGCACTTCAGTTTCGATTTCACTCGGGCCTGCCTCAGCTCTAACAGGACAGGATAACCTTTCGTGCCCGACACCAACGCATTCAAAACAATGAATCTCACCGGTGCTTGCATATAACATATATGACTTGCCTTCATTCATGCATTGACACATTAAGAATCTGCGAGTTTAAGAACATAAATACTTAGTTACGTAAATGACAGCACATGTTTTAAAATTGAATTTTTACAGCCAAGTTGAACCATTGTGATTCCACTATAGTTTCCCGAAACGCGAGAGTTCACTCTCAGACAGAGAGCACGAGAGAGACAGCACATTTTAAAAGACCATGACGGCTTCAAGAAACAATTGAAAACACACAAGCACATCACTCAAACTGTAAACACAAGGACAATTGCTATAAAAAAAGAAGAAAATAAATATTAGAAGGCCTATCGGATTTGGATCGGTATTCAGTCTGACCGATTCCTGACCAAATAACTTCTTCCTGGTCACAGCTATTATTCTAATTACAAACAAACACAATGGCCCTCATTTATCAAAAGTGCGTACACCAAATTTCCAGCGTACACCTGGCGTACACCCAAAACCACGGTGACTTTGAGATTTATCAATATGGACGTTGGCGTACGGCACGCTCAAATCCTACGCCAGCTCAGGAGGTGGTGTACACACGTTTTGAGTGCGGGAATGCGCAGAAAAACTATTCCTAACACCACAAAACGCACTGACAAACTAAAAGATATGATATATCATGACCCACTGTAAAAAAAACAACAACATAGTAATTATAAACTTCAGTGTTTATTTTTGTGCAACATGGACTTCAATGTTTAATTTGTGTGACTTTACCAAAGCATTTGAATTGTAGGCATATGTATTCCTTAAGTTGCGAGCCTGTGCGCTTCACCTGACGTTTCAAGCCTGTTTATACTTTCGCCTGGCTCCGCAGCGCGAGTCTCCGCAGACTGCGCGCGCACCTCCCCAAATGGCGTTTATACTCGACGCGCTCGCAGTTGTACTATTCTTTGAAACGATGGTTAGGCCAGGGTTAGGCCCGGCAGGTGTGCACTGTGCACGGACTGGGTTTAGTAATGAAAGGCTTTCAATGACCAAAAAAATAATTCAGACTGACAAAATAATAAAAATGACATTCTTCTTCTTTTAAATAATAATAATAATATAAATAATAATAATAACGACATTCTTCTTCTAAATAACAATAAGCGTCATTAATAATAAAAATCTAGAAATCAATTTTGTTTCTTTCCACTTCCCTGGTTTCGCTTTCTCTTTCTCAAAGAAGTTTCTCTTCTTTGCCGTCTTCCGTGTGTCCATGGCGTAAAATGAGGGCGTGGGGGGAGCGGAGACTTGAATATATAGGGGCGTGTTATTCTAATGACGCTCGTTTTCAGCCGCGGCATTTATCAAGCGCAGGTATTGCGTACACCTGGATTTCAAAGGTACGCACAGCTTCATAAATCAGGCGGTGAGAAGAGTGTAAGCATAATCTTACGCCAACATATACGCCCGTTTCTACGCAAGAATGATAAATGAGGGCCAGTAAGAACAAATATTAATCTAACCAACAGAAACAGGGTATAAAGCACTAATCGCTGTGGTCAGGTTTCTCACAAAAATCCGTTCATTTAGGCTGAACGATTTGGGGCCAAAAATGTAATCTGAATTATTATTATTATTTATTTTTTTATGACCTCCAAGTTTGCTGTACTTGTTTGTAGAGCTGCACAATTTGGACCCAATTGTTTTTATTATTTTTTTGCCACAGTGATTATTTTGTCATATATTGTTATTGAACTTTGATCAGATAAATATGTAATTTTATTTATATTATTTATCTCATATTGCTGCTGCTTAGTCACCCAGAAAGAAGTAAATACCACAAACATCACACTTTTCTACCAGCATTTTAAGGGTGTTCACACTGGGATTTACTCTTAGAAAAACCAAATCGGACTGGTTCAGTGACCAGTTCAAAAATATTTAACCGTAGTTCTGTAATGATTCCACTGATGGCAAGTTTGAAGGCACAATGTGCAGTGTTTTATTAAAATACAAACATGAACAAACTCAAAATAAACAAAGACTTGGCTTGCCATACAACTATAAACTTAAACATTAACAGAAAACTCACCAAACAGAGGTAACAGGGAACAAAGCTAGACAAAGAAACAATGGCTGTTTCTCAGAATGCGTTCTTCAGCGATCGTCAAGTCACCTTTATTTATATAGCGCTTTTTACCATACAGATTGTATCAAAGCAGCTTCACATTGATAACAGGAAAATAATACAACAAAGTTTGTTTACAGATGAAAATTGCATCATCGTCCTCCTGAAGTAAGGCTTGAATATTAAATGTCCCCAACTAGGCAAGCCAAAAGCCAAGGCAACAGTGGCAAGGAACCAAAACTCCATCAGTGACAGAATGGAGAAAAAAACCTTGGGAGAACCCAGACTCAGTCGGGGGCCAGTTCTCCTCTGGCCAACGAGCGAACAGTGTATGATTATGATCCAGGCAGCATTACAGGTCAGAAGTCAGATTGGATGATAACATTCAGAATATTATCCAGTTCTATCTGGTTGAAGATCGGAGTCACGCCGGTATGGAGACGAGTTTGTTGAGAATCAGTGCCGATGCTGTCATGTCGATGAGGCCTTCATAGGGCTGATGAGGCTGGCACTTCAGGGATGCATTGTGGTCGTGTCCAGGCGCAGGTTCACCGTCTGATCTGGATACGGCCCGGATCCGGCTGACTTCAGTTAACCTTGGAATAAACGGAAAGACTAACTTTAGCGTAGATGCCATTCTTCTTATGATGTAACGGGTACATCGGGTGTTATAGGAAGTGTCCCCGGTTCCGGCTGACCTAATCTATGCAGCCTAATAATCATTTAACTGATTTGAATAATAGAAATGTATAATGTTCTATGTGAATACCAGGTAAAAGAGATGCGTTTTTAGTCTAGATTTAAACTGACAGAGTGTGTCTGCTTCCCGGACAATGTTAGGAAGACTGTTCCAAAGTTTAGGTGCTAAATGGGAAAAGGATCTACCACCAGTAGTTGATTTTGATATTCTAGGTATTATCATCTGGCCAGAGTTTTGAGATCGCAATAGACATGCATTTATCACATGTAAAGCCCTCAGTGCTTATAGAGAAGGCTATACTATACATGTGACACGCAGTGCAAGTGACAATAACAGGAGAAGACATTACTGACTGATCCTACTCACCACAGTTGTTTGATGTACTTGAAAAGGCGCGAGCGCGCGAGAAGAAAAAAGACGGCAAACACGGATGGCAGATTAACAGGCCAGCGGAAGGCTAGCGATCAGAGGTGGGTAATCCAGGGGTCAAAGAGTAAAAGTCCTGCCATATGTTTATTCCACCCATGAACTCAGTCAGCTGATTTCACTAATTAGTTCTATCTCCTGTCTGAATTAGCAAATCCAGGTGATTGGAACAAAATACTGAGGAGGACTTTTACTTTCTGAACCTGGACTTTACACCTCTGCTAGCGATAATGATTTAGATTAAAGCTAGCGAAGTCAGATCAATGTGACAGACAAAATAAGATAATATCAGATATCTGGTTGATGAGTATGATATATTTAGCGATATAAACAACAAGGAGTGATAGTAAATCAAAAAAGACAAAAAAAAAAAATCTTTCATTTGAAAGTCACGTGTCTAGTATCTGTAAAACCGCATTTTTCCATCTTAAAAATATATCTAAATTACGTCATATGCTCACATTGACAAATGCGGAACAATTAGTTCATGCGTTCATGACCTTAAGGCTAGATTACTGTAATGCTCTACTGGGTGGTTGCCCTGCATGCTTAATAAACAAACTACAGCTGGTCCAAAACGCAGCAGCTCGAGTTCTTACCAGAACCAGGAAGTATGACCATATTAGCCCGGTTCTGTCAACACTGCACTGGCTCCCTATTAAACATCATATAAAGTTTAAAATATTGCTGATTACTTACAAAGCACTGAATGGTTTAGCTCCGCAGTGCTTGAGCGAGCTCTTAACGCATTATAGTCCTTCACGTCTATTGCAATCTCAAAATTCCGGCCAGTTGATAATACCTAGAATATCAAAATCGACTGCTGGCAGTAGATCCTTTTCCTATTTAGCACCAAAACTTTGGAACAGTCTTCCCAACATTGACACACTCTGTCAGTTCAAAGCTAGACTAAAAACACATCTCTTTGACCTAGCATACACATAACACATTATAGTATATATCTATACTTCTATAATTCCATATTAGGCCGCATAGATTAGACCAGCCGGAACCGGGAACACTTCCCATAAATCCTGATGTACTCGTTACATCATAAGAAGAATGGCATCTACGCTAATATTAGTCTCTCTGTTTATACCGAGGTTTACCGCAGTCCGCCGGATCCAGGCCGTATCCAGATCTGATGAAGGAGCTGCGCCTGGACGCGACGACAACGCAGTCCTGAAGTGTCAATTAGTCTCTCCCTGTTAACTGAAGTCAGCTGGACCCCGGCCGTATCCAGATCAGATGGTGGATCTGCACCTGGACCCAACCATGAAGCATCCCTGAAGTGCCAGCCTCATCAGCTCTGTGAAGGCCTCATCGACACGACCAATCTGACTTCTGACCTGTAATGCTGCCTGGATCATAATCATACACTGTTCGCTCGTTGGCCAGAGGAGAACTGGCCCCCGACTGAGCCTGGGTTCTCCCAAGGTTTTTTTCTCCATTCTGTCACTGATGGAGTTTTGGTTCCTTGCCACTGTTGCCTTGGCTTTTGGCTTGCTTAGTTAGGGACATTTAATATTCAACAATATTATTGATCTGCCTTATTTAGGGACGATGATGCAATTTTCTTCTAGAAACAAACTTTGTTGTATTATTTTCAAGTTATCAATGTGAAGCTGCTTTGATAAAATCTGTATTGTAAAAAGCGCTATATAAATAAAGGTGACTTGACTTGACTAAATAGAGATTCAAAACGGATAACTAAATGGAGCTGTCACGACTCTCGGTGATGAACCCAAACGCAGACAGTATGCAATTAACAAGGTTTATTAATGACAGAAAAAAAAAAGGGAAAACAAAACCCACAAGGGGGCAAACAACACTGGTAGAGAAAATAAAGACTAACAACACTAGACTAAGACTGGACAGTTAACTAGACTATAAACTCACAGCAGATACAAGACTAAAGAGCTCTTTGACAAAACTCTTAACAGGATACTCACGGGGGTGATTACAAAATGAACCAGCACAAGATAGCAAACACAAGGGGATTAAATAAGGGAGAAAATGATAAGGACAACAGGTGATACTAATAAAACAATGATGACTAACGAGGAGAACAAGGGGGCGGGGTTAAGTGACGAGACAACACAAGCACACAGCCCAAACAAAAGGCCATGTGCTTGCACACAAAACATGGGTCTGTCATGATCCTGCCTCAAGACTAAAGAAAATCAAGGACACGAGGGCAGAATCATGACAGGAGCCTTCAGACGCAAACCACATGGCAGCAATACATCGAGGCAGACACGATTGTGCGTCTTTGTGTTCTCGTACTACATCATCATCAACCGTCGAAGTTCAATTCCAAAACTCAAGAACCGAGATCGCATGAAAATGCCCAGACGTGTTCTTGATATCGAGGATGCATCGAATGCAGACTTGAGAGAATCGAACCGTTAAAAATCCCAGAAGACACTGCGGGTCGTCGATGTACGGAAGCCCGTAAGCTTTAAACTTCTCGTTCTCACTTAAGAGATTCCCGCTGCAAGCTCGAAATACGTGAAAGTAAACCTTTGTCCGTCTCTTTTGCTAAATTTTAATAAAGTGATAAAGGCCATAAGAAAACGGCAGTATTTTTATTGGCAAATTGAAAATAATCTTAACATTGACAAAGCATAGGTAACCAGGCTACTCATTTTCATAAATATATACAATAAAATAAAATAAAGATATAAACTTACATGAAAACAAGGTCTATTATAATATAAAAAATTAATCTTTAATAGGTTGTGACATTTGTTTGTGATGTTATGTTGCATTTATTCTGCTGGTCAGTTAAGCAGCAAGATCGCAGCACACCTCAATTCTCACAAAGATGCGTTCTGTGTCCTCAAGTCCTTCCGAGTTCATTCTTTCAAGAATTATTTCTTTGACCAGTCTCAACAAGAATGCAAGTCCATTCTTTCCGTTCTTGGAATTGAGAAACAGCCAATGAAACATGAGGGTTATTTATACAGAGAAAAATGACCAAACAAGGAACACCTGTGAACAATAAGGACTGAGAACCAATGAGAAAACAGGGCTGCGTTCAGCCCAGACAAAACGTTGCACAACGTTTTTTAAACAGAAACGGTGATGCGTTGAACACACTGTTCTGATGACGCAAGAGGTGCAACTATGGCAGCTGAGAAGGCTCATTCTTTGTGTTCTTTGTGAAGAATTTTCTGAGCCTGATGAAGTCGGTATAAATATGTGTTTAATACTACAAAATATGCCTGATGTTACAGTTGCACTTGCCACCCAGAACAAAAGAGTGAAGGGATTGCTGAAACTGAAATGGAAGCACACATCTTACCTAATTCAGACTAAAACACATCTATTTAGCCTCACATACTGACTTTATTTGTAGTTCATACTGTTTTAATACCCTGTATTTTCTTTCTCATTTTTAGGAAAAGCACTTAATTACCATTGTTTATTTCTATACCAAATGTCATACACTTGCAATGAAGCTAAAAATATAAACAATACATCATTATGTTGATATCCTATATTTTTACAATAAAACAAACATGTCTTCTAATATCCTCAGTTGTTGCGTATACCGAGCTGCATCGAACACATTTGTAAATTACTTTCCTTGAACCCATTGTGCGAGTTCACTTTAATACAGCGTGCTTTATATACATGTTGCTGCTGATTGGACTGCAGTTCTGACACACCCACCAAACAAGAGAAAACGTATCTCAAACCCCGTTGCACACCGGTGCACGCCGTTTCCAGGAAACATGACGTTCAACCCGGAAACCGTAGCAAAACGTTGCGCACCGTTTTGAACTTGAACGTGCCCCAGACCTGAGAAACACATGACTAAAACAACCAATGAGAAAATAGAACTGAAAAACACATGACTAAAACAACCAATGAGAACATGACACATACACATGGCAGGGGGCACGTTCAAGCTCAAACTGGTGCGCAACGTTTTAATATGGTTCCAGGTTGAACGACATGTTTCCTGGAAACGGTGTGCAACGGGTTTGAGATGCGTTTTCTCCTGTTTAGTAGTAAAAATAGTGCATATCAACAGTGATCAGCAATAATGATAAGCTTAACCCCCTGGGCCAGTTGCACCTACAGGGCTTTACTAAGCCTGGTCCTAACTGCTAAGTAGGTCTTAGTTAAGACCAGTCTTTAGAGTTGACCTAACGTCTGTTGCACCAACCAAACTTAAGCCTAGGCTTAACTACGCCTGGTCTTAGCGTTGCGCGTTCATGTGTTGTTGACCAGCAGCGCGCGTTGCTAGGTTACGCTGTAAACTATCTTCCGCTGTTTTGTTAACTTGTAACGTTAGCCGTATCAATGGAGGAGCAAAGAAAAAGAAAAGGAAATTTCACCGACATTGAAATACGAAAGTTAATAGAGCTGTACAGTCAGCACAGACACACACTGACTGCCAAGCAATCAAATACAATAACAAACAAGAAAAAACAAACAACATGGAGACAGATAACAGGCGATTAACGATTGCTCTGACTCCGGCTGCCTTCGGACTGAGAGCGATGTAAGAAAAAAGTGGAAAGACCTCCTGAGCAAAGCAAAAAAAGATTTGTCTGCAAAAAAACACCACCCGACCGGCGGGGGTCCTCCCCCAAAAACTTCCGTGTACAGTACCATAATTGTGGATATCTTTGGAGAGGATTCCCCGGCTTTTATTGGTTTGGTCGGTGCGGAAAGTGGCGGTACTGACATGGAAGAAACCTCTGTCTCTCCAGAGATGGATGTCGATCACTCAAGCGAGAGTGTGAATTGTGAAGGTGTGTAGCCTATATATTAGAGTAGCCTAGAATAACAGTTTTAGTAGTTGTCAGATAACAATAGGCCTATGACAGATTATCTGTATTTTTAGACTCGATGGAGGACCCAGTCACTCCACAAAGTTCTCACGAACACAGCAGCGGTGCACCGCCGGTGAAACGGATGAGGAGGCTGGATAATCTGCAGCAGACACTTCTTGAGAAGGAAATTGTTAGAGTGGAGATTGAAACAAAAAAAGTTGGAACTTGAAAAACAAAAAATATGTTTAGAAATACAGTTGCTCCAACAACAGATAAACAGGTCATCTTCGCCTATTTCTGAAGAGGATGGGCGGTCTTTTGTATTTCTGTAAATAAGCCTAATGGCAAATTGTGTACAATGAATCAATGACAATTATATATGTAAATTAAAAAAAAGTTTATTATAGACCTACTGGACTTTCTTTGTGGCTTATTTTTATGGTTTACAACCTGCAGATAATTGGCAGAATTATTTTAACATTTATAAAGCATTAATAATGCGTGTACGGACTAGTCGTCCACCGACATCTTCATGCCCTGCATGGTCCACAGGGTCGACACCTTCCTCTGGCACCGGCTGATGGTGTTGCCTAGGGAGAGGGATCATCTTGGTGACACAGATGTTGTGGAGGACAGTGCACGCTGCTATTACGGTGCAGACTCGCTCAGGGTGCATCCGCATCTCTCCATGAAGACAATGAAACCTAGAAAAAAATAGTCAATGATTACTGTAAACCTAAATGTGTCACTTTTTTTACTATAAATAAATGAGCAAACCTTGGCCACTAAATATGTAATATTCAACTTTTTTTATGTATTTTTTTGACGATCGCCATATTCGTAGTGAACGCGCCTATACAGAGAAATGCACATGGATTACATAATCAGAGAGTAGTCTATGTTTTTTCGTTTTGAATTATTTCGTTTAAAGACATTTCAAGCTTTGTGTATTTGATGTATTTCTCATGTCTGTGTGAGGCATACACTGAGTTTCGTTAACTTAGGATGAGACGCGCTCCCGTTAACGTGCAGTGCAAGTGACCGCGCGGGCGCCTCCATGATTGTCTGCTATATATTTCTTATTTATTAAATAGGCTACAGGCAATTGTATGCTGAAAAATTGATTAAAATGAAGATACAATTTATCCAAAACGAAATTCACTTTAAAGAAAGGCTTTCTACAAAACAAAGTTATGTCTGACCCGCTCCATGTCTCTCGATATATTGATATATCTTACTCGTGCTGTTCACTTTTCATAATCAACATAGATAAAAAAATAACATTATAATATTTTAACAAATATGAAGCAACTGCTAGCCCACCCTAGCGCCGCCCATGTATATAGTTTTCAGTGATCTAGTGACCGCACTACATCAGCACCATGGATAGGGATACAGACACTGTGGAAAGGATTGTACCTGCGCTTGAGGACTCCGATGCACCGCTCAACGAGTGACCTAGTGGTGGTGTGGATGGTGTTATACCGTCGTTCTTGCTCAGTCCTTGGAGCAATTACAGGCGTCATCAGCCAGTGTTTCAGTGGGTATCCACTGTCGCCGAGAAGGAGCCCGTTTACTCTTCCAGCCTCGAAATCCTGGTATAACGCACTCTCCCGGAGGATGCGTGCGTCATGGGTAGATCCAGGCCATCTCGCCAACCGGATTAAAGATTTTATAATTGGCGTCACAAGCAATCTGCACATTGATTGAATGGTATCCCTTGCGGTTGACATACAGATACTCATGCTCAGATGGTGCCTGGATCCGGACGTGAGTCCCATCGATGCAGCCCACAATACCAGGAATGCCAGAGGCCCGGCGGAATCGGCGTTTCATCACCGCAGACTCGGCCTCAGTGGGGAGGTGAGCAGATCGCGGAAGGCGACGGCTCAGTGCCAGTGACACTCTGCGGATGGCCCGACATGCGGTGGATTTGTGGACATTAATCATATCTCCAACAGTGTTTTGAAACGCACCATTAGCATAAAAACGTAGCGCTATTAACAGCTGTAATGCTGGTGTCAATGCTGCGTTGTGGTCCGATACATACTGTAAGTCGGGTGACAGCTCTTCAACAAGTTCATATATATCCCTCCGACAGAATCGAAACCTCTCTATCAGCTCCTCATCATTGTAAAGGTCCAATGGATTGCTTCTGTCCCGAATAACTCTCTCCCGTCTAAAAGCCCGCTCATTGTAAAGTCTGTGTATAAGGCGCGCCATGTCTTTACTACTGTATTTACTTATGTGGTTACGAAGTGGTTACTATAGAAACATTATCTATCAGATAACGGCTATTAATGCTATTATATGCCTAGATTTTGAATTTACGCCTGCTACTGACTAGGCGTAAGATTTACGCCCGGTCTTAGCGAGAAGAGGACTTAAGCCTGGATGGTGCAACGGTCGTAACTTTTAGGTCGGACTTAGAATGCTGAGTTAAGACCTACTTACCTTAAGACCAGGCGTACGCCCTGTTGGTGCAACTGGCTCCTGGGGTCGGCGGTATCGCCGGCGATACCAGCTCGCTTTTTTTTTTATCAGTTCTCACAATAAAAATAATAAGGTTATATAGATCATAACACAGTCACTTTTCATCCTGAAATGCTATGGAGGGATTATTGGGTCAGATTTAAAACTAAAAGTCTAAAACTAAAAGTCTTAAACGAAAACTAAAAGTCTAAATTTGAAACTAAGGGCCCTATCTTGCACCCAGCGCAATTGACTTTGTACACCGACGCATGTATCATTCCTATTTTGCACCCGCGCAAAGCGCGCTTTTCCCTCCACAGAAGCACGTCGCTAAACTAGGGAATGAACTTGCGCTCCCTGGGCGGTTCAGCGCAAAAAAGGAGGCGTGTTCAGGCGCAAACGTTCCTTCATGCTATTTTGCAGGTTTAGAAAACAATTGCGCCACTAACCAGGAAAAAATAGTTTAAAGTCAGTGGCGCGTTGCGCATGTTATTCATATGCTATTTTAAGGGCGCATGCTTGGCCATAATCAATGTAGCGTGTGCACAACGCGCATACACTTTGATTCTCTCATCTACACAGAAGCAGCAGTTTTCATTTTTGCAAATCATACATTATTACGATAGATAGATAGATAGATAGATAGATAGATAGATAGATAGACAATTTATTATAAAAGCATACATCTAGCTTACACATTTACCCAAATTATCATACGCCTTTTTAACCAAAGTTAATTTGGGTGGGTTTCTCCATCCCCAACGTCCCTAACGAGAGCGTTGCTCTCCTTGGCTGTGAACCGCTCCTGGCGCGCGCCTGGCAAATCCGCCGTTATAATAGGAATCCGCTTTAGAAAAAGCGCGTCTGCTTTTAAAGGGAATGTGAGATGACACTCTGATTGGTTTATTTCACGTTACGCCCAAACCACACCTATGAGTAATGAAGCTACTTCAGACCAACCCATTTTAGATTTGCGCCTGGCGCAAGAGTCATTTATCCCGCCGGGAAAATAGCAATAGCGCCAAGACCCGCCCACAAAGTTACTTGCGCTTTGCGCTTTGACACTTGCGTTTCAGATCGTTAAAATAGGGCCCTAAAAGTCTAAGTCGAAAACTAAAAGTCTAAGTCGAAAATGAATTTGGTATTTAGGATTGGGCATTTGGTATTTAGGATTGGGCATTTGGTATTTAGGATTGGGCATTTTGTATTTAGGATTGGGCATTTGGTCATTTAGCCATTTAGGATTTAGGATTGGGCATTTAGGGATTTAGGATTGGGAATTTGGTATTTTAGGATTGGGCATTTAATCATTTAGCCATTTAGGATTTAGGATTGGGAATTTGGGGATTTAGGATTGGGAATTTGGGGATTTAGGATTGGGTATTTGAGGATTGAGGATTGAGGAGTGTATGCAAATAAGGAGGCGGGGCCCAAATACTGGAGGCTGGGTTTGAAATGGCTGGTGTGCAGAGGCACCTTATGGACAGCAGAGGGAGCTCCCAGTGCTAAGGAGCACACTGTAATGAAACCAAACAGAGCGAGTGAGCAGGGCTGGAGCGAGTACTGTACTTCATAATGTGATAACTTCAATTTAATGACAGCGTTGTAACATTTATGTGGCCTCACACACAAAGTCACCTGTGAAAGGAGTGCTATCGGTCTGACGACGAGAATAACTATTATTATTAATAGTGAGTGTGCGCGCGCGGCCGGGGCTCTCTCTCTCTCTGCTCGTTCTTATATATGCCCTGTCAAGCGCGTCCTTGTTAAACTTACATGCAAATTATAAACTTTCACTCTATGATGGTTAAACTGTGCAATTAATCCGATAATGATAGGAACCACCTGTTTAAGCAGAAGTTGTAATAGACCGCACACAGGTATAGACTAGTAATAAACAAGCTGCTTGTCTCTTGCCACGGCTTTCACAATATGTACTGTGTACTGTTACAATAGATCTGCGCGCGCGCGCACTCACTATCAACAACCGTTGTCATTGTCAACAAGCGTCAACAAGCTTCCCCGTACTTTTTGACAAGCGTCCTTGACAGGGCGGCCAGAGCTTCTTTGCAGCTCAAGTCGGCGGTGTTGTGAACGTACAGTTACTGTTTCCTAACCTTGTTTTTGCTGATGCGTTGCGTTAAAATATATAGATTTTTTACTTGGCTTGGTTGAATTCCAATGTAGAATGCGGTGTGTTATTTCTTGATAACAGACCGCTGCGAAGTATAACACACCGTTGCCATGAAAAACAGAGTGTTGCTATGGACGCGGAATGGACTATTTTCTTTAGCGGAAGCAATACAATCGTTTTTAAATCAATAAACTCCTTTTTAAAATCAATATTTTGTGTCAAATTATTTATTTATTTTGTAGGTAGTAAATATATACTATATATTTATATATAGTATATATAAATACTATATTATATGCTTCGCGTCGGGGTCCAGTTCAGCCTGTCGGGGTTGTTATTCGCTATAACAACTGCCTCGCTATACATTATCCCTTACATAAAGTAGGTTACAGTACTCGCTCCAGCCCTGCTCACTCGCTCTGTTTGGTTTCATTACAGTGTGCTCCTTAGCACTGGGAGCTCCCTCTGCTGTCCATAAGGTGCCTCTGCGCACCAGCCATTTCAAACCCAGCCTCCAGTATTTGGGCCCCGCCTCCTTATTTGCATACACTCCTCAATCCTCAAATGCCCAATCCTAAATCCCCAAATTCCCAATCCTAAATCCCCAATCCTAAATCCTAAATGGCTAAATGATTAAATGCCCAATCCTAAATCCCTAAATGCCCAATCCTAAATCCTAAATGGCTAAATGACCAAATGCCCAATCCTAAATACAAAATGCCCAATCCTAAATACCAAATTCATTTTCGACTTAGACTTTTAGTTTTCGACTTAGACTTTTAGTTTCAAATTTAGACTTTTAGTTTTCATTTAAGACTTTTAGTTTTAGACTTTTAGTTTTAAATCTGACCCAATAATCCCTCCATAAAATGCGAGGCAAATGTTGGATCACAATAATTAGGAACCACAGTTTTCACAAATCCCTTCACTCGATTGGGATGTTCTCTTTTATTCTGGACAACAAGGGCATATAGTATTAAACACGTATTTATACCAATTTCATCAGGCTCAGAAAATTCTTCAACAACCCAAAACAACGTGACAAGTACTATAAAGCTTCAATACTAATATTTATGTATTGATTTCTTTATTTTCAAATATTAAACCATGAGATGCACATATAAATGATACAGTATGTGTACAATGTAAATGTGCAATGATACATTTATTTGATTGAATCCCAATTCATATGAAGTCTTACTGTGAATTCAATTTTATTTTGCTTAATCTTTTAGCCTATCACATACACACACTGACATGAATTAGGTGGAAAAAAATGAACTGAGACACAGGCTGTTCTGGACGGTTCATCACGTCGTTATGAGGCTGATGTGAAATGCAGAAAAATCCCAGTAAAATCAATGCATGGCTGTTTGCATTTATATGGGCTTCTCAGCACAGACGTGCTCCTCAGATGAACAGCTGATAGAGGAAGAACGAATGTAGGACGATGTCAAACACATCAGTAGATTAGCCGAGGCCGAGACAGACACATAGACCCGAGCTGTCACGGACTTCTTTATAAGAGCTAATGAGACTGTATGTATTGCCCATGTTTGGGTCGGTTCAACACTGATGGTTCTGAAAACTTCATTATGTGCAGAGATGATTGTGACCCAATCGGTTAGATTTGAATGACTGAGGTGGAAAGATGCATGTGGGGAACGACAGGGTTCATACTGTGGCGGAGTTTATATAATTCCATATAATATGATTTGAGTCTTAGTGCAACAAATGTTTATTTACACCCTGTGGTTGCTATTAGTGGATTGAGGAGAATGAGATCATCACAGATGACAGACTGAGGGACGAATGGACACACAGAGACATATAGATATATAGACAGATACATAGAAAGACAGAGAGACAGAATGATAATCCACTGCTAATCTTCCTGATTCTCTTAAACCCAAAGCTTTAATTTGCATGTTTTAATGGCTGCTGGGATGGAGAGCTCCTCTGCTCCTCTAATGAGAGATACGCATTTCTCCTGTGTCTGCTTGTTTGTTGTGCTTTATAATGAATACAGTCCTTACAAATTAATAAGTGGCATTGTCTACTCTCAGCTTCTATGTACCAAATTACACCAGGAAGGATTAACATTCCGTTTATAATGCAAATCTGTTGTGTGAATATGTGTGAATAATGTGAGAGAGTCTGTTTAATAATGTCAGAGTCTGTTTGGGCATTTAGAGCCAAAAAGTGGCAGCATTAGAATCAAAAGATGCTGAATAATGGCAAATAAATCTAATGAGAGAGAGAGAGAGAGAGAGAGAATTGCTGACTGTTTCATGACTAATATATGAACATTTAAAAAAAGCCATAAAACATTTTATAAAGATGTAAACGTTTACACAATTGAATTTCTAAGATGTTTCTTTCTGATTCTTATATGTGCCTTTCTGCAGTGCAAAAAAAAAAAAAAAGGAAAAAAAAGAAGAGGAAAAAAGATCTTGGCTATTAGGCTCCTTTTTAACTTTGTTTTTTAATAGAGCGTGAAGCCCTTGGAGACAGTGCCCTTATAGAAGCAGAAGGACAGTACGAGATGAACAACATGTAGCATGATGTGTATCTACACGCACTGAATCTGCAGCGTGTTTGAGTCATTAAAGGTCATCTTCAGGCTCAGCTCAGTGTTCAGACCCACAGGCTGTTCTTTTGGTTTCATTCGTGTCTCTCCTCTCGGCCTGTTTGACATGCAGAAGAGCCAGAGAAGTGGGGTGGGATAGGGGAACAGTTTAAAACTGTTTCTTTCAGTTTTAAACTGCCGGCCATGGATAGTTCGGGAGGAGCGGATTTTGCCAAGCTCACCCGGCGGCATGGAATTAAAGGGCCGGTTGGCATTGAGAGCTCAGTGGAGGAGGTTAGTTTAGCAACTGGAAAAATTGTTGGATATAATAGTTTATGGTCTGCATCTAGGATGAACGGTGCTGTTGTTCTGTTTTTGGATAAGGTTGAAAAGGAATAACGCTGAATGGTAGCTTTGTGAAAGTTTTTCCTTTGGTTAATCCAGCGAAGAAAATTATGCTTTTGAATGTGCCCCATTTCATTTAGGATGAAACTATAGAGAGGGAACTTACAAGACATGGTCAGATTGTCTCAACCATAAGGAAATTCCTTTAGGTTGTAAGTCTCCATTGTTGAAACACGTTGTTTCTTTCAGGAGACAAGTATAAATGGTGCTGAAGAGTGATATAGAGGATTTGAATATTTTTTTTTCTTTTTCTTTTTTCTTTTCTTTATTTAGTTTGACAGGGACATTGTACATTAATAAAAACATTCCTGTAAATGTACCAGAATTAGCCAAAGGCTATTTTTCATCCGTAGTCCCTGGACAGGATGTTACAAGTCACCCTAAAGAAAATGTGATTAAAAATACATAATAGAAAATGTAATAATTACACAATACAATAAAAATCTATTTAAACAATTTAGGATCAATTAAAAACAATGCAACAAAATACAAACAATAATAGGATGGCTAGCAGATATAAGATTCTAGTGTTGACAAATCTGAGTACCGATTAACCAATTCTTCAATTGAACCCTAAATAAAGCATGTGTGTCTAGATCTCTTATAGTTGTCGGAATAGTATTCCATTCTTGTGCAGCTTTGACAGAAAAAGCAGACTGACTAAATTTACTTCGTCTAAGCGGTATGATACAGTCTTGTCTTAATGCGCCTCTTGTAGAGCGATAATCATTTGTTCTAATACGAACTAGCTGACCAAGAGGGGGAGAAGATAAACCATAAATAATTGTATACATCAAGCATACATTTGCATACTTAATCATGTTGATTTTTTGTCATGGATATTGTTCAAGAGATTTGGAGGAAAAGAATCAGGACAGCAATAAAATAGAACAGGTGCTTGTAGTTGGCAGAAAAGAATAAGAAAAAGAAAAAAAAGGTGGAGGAGGTGAATGGAAATATAGAGGAGAATGTGAAGGAAACGCAGGAAAGTGATGAAATAAATCTGATTGAGCTAGAAGCAGAACATTTTCGAGATGATGAGACAATTTTTAAAGTTCCAACAATCAAGAGAAAAACAAATCATCGGGAAGTTGTGCCTAAATCTAAGAAAAAAATGCAGGATGTTGGTGCAACTGATGATGGGGTTAGTGGGGAATCCTGTAGTGCCAATGAGGTCTCTGAAAGAGAAGCTGTTGATTCTCTCACTAATACAAATCAGAAAGATTTTAGTGGTTACAGATTGGAGTGAATAAGACATTTTTTACAATCTACTAAAGGGAAGCTAAATGTTGAAGTCATAGATCTTTTTTCTGATCGGGCCTTGTTTATTGAGTCAGCCAGATTGTTGATGAGGCAAAGAGGGGAAAATTGTCTGTCAAATCCAGATGTGTATCGGCTGAAGACAAATGTACAAAGATTGAGTTCTCAAATAATGTAAAATGAAAGTGATCAAATGGTGGAATAATAATAATGTGTATGTGTTGTGCCTTTTGTTTTGCTCTCTCCTAATGAGTAATTCTAAAATCTCATCCATTAATATAAATGGAGCGAGAGATGCTGCTAAAAGAGCACAATTATATGATGTTGTGAAAATTAAAGGTATAGATTTGTACAGGAAACTCATAGCACACAAGAAAATGCTGTAGAAATGGCAAAGTGTCACACACCTCAAGAGTACTACACTTCCCAGCATCCCTCATGTTTCTCACCTGCACACTATCAGCCATCACCTGATCACCTGCACGTCATCTATCACCATGGACACTAACTATCATCACAGCTGTCTGTCACTGTCTCGTTATCATCTGTGTATTTAGTTCCTGCTTGTCATCAGTTCAGTGTCTGGTATTGTTTGTGCATAGCACACTGGCTCACATTGTGGGCTCTTTTGTTAGTACTTGTTTAATAAACCTTGGATTCATCTCCATCTCCATCTCCATCTCCATCTCCATCTCCATCTCCATCTCCATCTCCATCTCCATCGAATACCGGACCATAAACAAAATATGGGCATTTCCTGCACCCATCAAAACCCAACCGATCGTCTACTAACCTGTTTTCAGAATGGATGCTTGATTGGAGAATATGTGAAGGAGTTTCTAGATATTTCAAACCAGCTCACCTGGACAGATGACGTCCTAAAGAACGTGTTTGGGCTTGGACTGGACGATCCTCTGCACCAGCCAGCTTCAGCTGCTAAACCATGTTCATTCACACAATACCTGGATCATGTGCTGTTGTTGAACAGTTCAGCCTTCACCTGTGTAATTATACAGCCACTCAACCACCATCACCAGCCATCTTCCTCGCCACACCACCTGAATGTCTTCACGTCCGGCCTGCCGAGCCTGAGCCTCTTCACGCCATGCCTGCCGTGCCTGTGTCTTTGGCAAAGATGGCCGCCGCCTCACCGCCTGAACCCTTGGCAAAGATGGCCACCACCTCACCGCCTGAGCCCTTGGCAAAGATGGCTGACGCCACACCGCCTGAGCCTGTACTGATACTGTAGTAGACGGTTGCATAGTTATAATTTTCTCCCTGATATTATCAATCTTATAAGTGAAGAAGTTCATAAAGTCATTACTGCTGTGTTGCTTGGAAACGTCTGCGCTTGAAGCTTTATTTTTCATTAGTTTAGCCACTGTTTCAAATAAATACTCTATAAAAACTCTAGGAGTTTTGTATTTTATTCTAATAGGGTTGAAAAATAAGCAGATCTAGCAGTTTTTAAGGCCTCTCTGTATGCAGTCGAGCTCTCTTTCCATGAAATATGAAATACCTCTAGGTGTGTTTTCTTCCAGTTGCGCTCCATTTTCTGGCTGGGCCCGAGTGTGCTCGTTGTACCACAGCGTTGGACTATTTTCTTTAATCTTCTGAGCAACTGTGTCTAAAGTGCTGGAAAAGAGAGAGTTAAAAGTTTGTCACAATATCGAGTTCTTCTAAGCTATCTGGGATGATGAAACTGATCAGGAAGATTATTAATAAAACAATCTTTAGTGGCAGAAGTGATAGGTCTAACATATTTATAACACAGAGTCGGCTTTGCAGCCTTGGCTAAATGAAGTTTGCACGAGACTAAATAATGATCTGAGATGTCATCGCTCTGCTGCAGAATTTCAACTGCATCAACATTGATTCCGTGTGATAATATTAGATCTAGGGTATGATTACGACAATGAGTAGGTCCTGACACGTGTTGTCTAACTCCAATCGAGTTAAGAATGTCTTTAAATGCCAATCCCAATGCATCTTTTTCGTTATTGACATTTATATTAAAATCACCAACAATTAGGACTTTATCTGCAGCCAATACTAAGAAAGTCAGCATTCTCTGATAAAGTCTGTATGTGGCCTGTATACAGTAGCCAGCACAAATCTCTAACGTGATTTATCATTTACACTAGATATTGTTACATTGAGCACCAACACTTCAAAATAATTATATTTGAAACTAGACTTCTTAGTAATTCTTAAAATATTACAATAAATTTGTAACACTCTGCCCTTTAATGTTTTTTTTTAAACAGCTGTGTCACTATAAACGCACAAGGGGATCTTTGGAATGAAAGCAGTAATCACAGATATCACAAAACTTCAATAATGTCACATACTCAATGCTTTCTTAAACAGATAAATACGCCTAAGAGAAGGTGTAAAGGAGTTGATAAGGCACACAGCAACAAACAAATATTCAGACGGCGCTGAACAACATCCACAAAAGACGCACCAAACAGTTCAATTGAATGACGCGCTTAGCGCGGTATATTATAAAGGAATCAATTATCCCGTGCAATCCCACAATTCCCCCTTTTTTGTCCCAGTACACAAAATTAAACTAAAAGTTCAAACTAAAATAAAACTTCCAGGCTGGCTCAGGAGCGCACGCTACAGTCTTTCCAACCAGGAAACAGTTAGTCCGCGAGATGAATCCTTTGTCGGAACGTAACGAAAAAACGTAATCCACAAAAAAAAAAAAGGAAAAAAGTAGAGCGTTGATCTGCGTTGGGAGCGTTGGTATACCACGCCAAACAATACAAAAATGAAGCTGATCTCACCAGATCCGTAGATCGTCGGGCAATGTTAACCCACACAGTTGGAAAGTTTGGGTCCGAGCACGTCCTCTTACCAGAGACGCGCACATGAGTAAACAATCCAGGTGGTTGAATACATTTCTGTCCTTCTCTCCCCCATTAAAGCAGTCTCTTAACGTATCGTTTGTCCAGGCTATCAAACCATAAGGAACAAGCTTTAAATCTCTATAGCTGCAGCAAACAATACTGGCGCCATGTATCCAAAACACACCTCTCCTTTGCTGATTCTCTCCACCCCCTTAAGTAAGCTTGGCCGCGCCTTCATAGGAATTGCGGGCGGCCAAGGCCTTAAAGAGACATCCCACATTCTTACCAAAATACACAGTGGAAACGTCTCGGTTACGTATGTAACCCTCGTTCCCTGAGTAGGGAACGGAGACGTTACGTCGGATGACGACGAATGGGGTTTCGCTTAGAAAGCCTGTCATCTTCGAGTATATAAAACGAGCCAATGGCAATGAAATACCATGGGTCTGCGGAATTTGCATAGCGTAACTCCGCCCCACCCTGGGGGTATATAAGGAAGTATGCTGACAACATGCAGATATGTCTTCGCTGAGGAGCCGAGACTGAACTCAGGCGTTTCCCAGCGGTACAGCGGAAGTGGCAGGGAGACGTAACGTCTCCGTTCCCTACTCAGGGAACGAGGGTTACATACGTAACCGAGACGTTCCCTTTCGTTGTCACTCCGAGTTACGTCGGATGACGACGAATGGGGTTCCCAGTGAAATCACGCCACCTCTCGACTGTCTTCCAGTGCCCTGCGTAAGTCTGAGCTCCCTGTCGTGAGACTGGCACGGACGAAGGACTCCTACTTAACACAGGAATACCAAGGTACACTGCGAAGCATATCTCAGTGGAAATATGCAATCATGCCCAGCCCGAAGGGGGGGACTTGGAAAACACATATGACCCCGAGGGGCTGCATATGGAGAATCACTGGGGTGTCCAGCCGCAGGTGGAATATTTCAACCCCGGGGGTGGCAAGGTGGCTTGCCGAGGGAAAGATACATGCTCAAAGAGGCTTACAGTGGAAATACACATGTGGGGGTCGCCCAGAGGGGGAACCATGCACATGGAGGCACCTAGCCAAGCGCGAAAGCTGCCAGTGGCATAACTCTGGCGTTGACGTCAACAGTGCTGGAGGAGACTCAGGGCTTATGAGGCTCACCTGAGGAAAATATTGCACGTATCCCGTCCGTGGAGAGGAATGGTGAGCAAGCGAAGTCACCTGAGCAGAATCTAGTACCGGCTGGTTGAAGCGAGTACATAAGAAGAAACTGGCTCCACTTGAAGATTGTAGAATCTGGCGAATGTGTTAGGTGTCGCCCAGCCTGCAGCTCTGCAGATGTCTGTTAGCGAGGCGCCATGCGCTAGAGCCCAAGAGGATGCCACACTCCGAGAGAGAGTGCCTTTCCCTTCAGCTTCCCACCATGACAGACAAAGAGCTGGTCTGAGGTCCTGAAACACTGCGTTCTGTCAACGTAAGCACGGAGTGCGCGAACTAGACAGAGCAGTGCCAAGGCTGGGTCTGCCTCCTCCAAAGGCAGCGCTTGCAGGTTCACCACCTGGTCTAGAAAGGGTGTGGTGGGAACCTTGGGCACATATCCAGGCCGGGGTCTCAGGATCACTTGAGAGTTAGCCGGCCCGAATTCCAGGCACGCTTCGTCAATCAAGAATGCCTGCAGGTCCCCTACCCTCTTGATGGAGGCCAATGCAACCAGGAGCGCTGTCTTCATAGACAGGAACTTAAGCTCCACTGATTGCAGAGGCTCAAAGGGAGCACTCTGCAGGGCAGTTAGAACCACTGAGAGGTCCCAAGAGGGAACGAGAGGAGGGCGAGGAGGATTTAGTCTCCTCGCTCCTCTCAGGAACCTGATGACCAAGTCTTCTTTCCAACGGACTTAACTTCGACTGCATCATGATGTGCGGCAATATCGGCAACGTACACTTTCAGGGTGGAGGGAGACAGCCTTCGCTCCAACCCTTCTTGCAGGAAGGAAAGCACAACACTGATCGGGCAAGTCGTGGGTTCTTGTTGTTTAGAAGAACACCAGTTGACGAAGAGGTTCCACTTCAACGCATAGGCATGTCTCATGGACAATGCTCTAGCGGAAGTGATGGTAGCCACCACCGCTGGTGGTAGGGTACTCAAACCTACCTCGTCCCGTCCAGGAACCACACGTGGAGGTTCCAAAGATCGGGACGAGGGTGCCATAGGGTCTGTTGATGCAACAACATGCCTGGAAGCTCGTTCTAAGGGCACACTGGCCCGAAGAGGACTGCGGGCACACCTGTGTCTCTGTGGTGTTAATGTGTATAATATAATTTTTTTTTATTTTTTTTTATCTATTAACATAATGTCTGTATGTTGGTAAACTTGTATTTATCAACAGGATGTGAGGAGTTATATTTATTTTACTGCTTTTTATATTTGTATTGTTCACTGTAATCTTTTTATTGTGTTTTTTTAGGTAGACAATTTTAAGATCTGTCCAGGGACAACGGATGAAAAATAGCCTTTTGGCTAATTCTGGTGCATTTGCAGAAATGCTAATTAATGTACACTGTCCCTGTCAAATAAATTAATTAAAAAAAAAGAAAAAAGAAAACTGAGGTTCGACCACAGGGTGAAGGTCTGACGGCAGGTCGGAGTCACTGGGACTCGGAGCGTGCCGTGTTGCCATGCCCACCTCGGGACTTGATCGCGAAGCCAAAGCTGAAGTGGTCTCAAATGAAGCAATCCGAGCGGCGTTACTGCGGCTGCGGCTGCGGATGCCATATGCCCCAGGAGCCTCTGAAATAGTTTCAGTGGAACCGCACTCTTGCCCTCGAATTGGCAAAGGCAAGTCAGCAGTGACTGCGCGCGCCCGCTCGTAAGTTGCGCGCACATGGCGACCGAGTCGATTTCCATACCGAGAAAAGAGATCCTCTGCACGGGGCAGAGTTTGCTCTTCTCCCAGTTGACCCGAAGGCCCAGACGAGCAAGGTGCCGGAGCACTAGGTCCCTGTGTTCGCAAACCTGATCTCGAGAGTGAGCTAGGATCAGCCAGTCGTCGAGATAGTTCAGGATGCGAACCCCGTGTTCCCGTAGAGGAACAAGGGCTGCCTCGACGACCTTCGTGAAGACGCGAGGAGACAGGGCTAGCCCGAAAGGGAGAACCGCGTACTGGTATGCCTGCTCCTCGAAAGCAAACCGTAGGGAGCGGTCTGTGTCGAGGAAGAATGGTGACATGGAAGTAGACGTCCTTCAGGTCGATCGCTGCCTTCGGTACAATGAAGTAGGGGCTGTAGAAGCCGGACTTCATTTCGGCTGGAGGGACAATCTCGATCGCACCCTTCGCCAGTAGGGTGGCGACCTCCACTCTCATGACAGGGGCATTGCCACCGACCATAGTGAAGCGGACTCCCCTAAAGTGGGGAGGAGACCGCGCGAACTGAATCGCGTAGCCGAGCCTGATGGTTCTCGCGACCCAACCGGACAGTCTGGGAAAGCTCCCAAAAGCTGTACCAGTGGGGTCAAACGAACCAGACGTACACTGATGGTGCAGCGAAGCGGAATGACCGGCCCGGACGTGGGTGGCATAGCGGCCCAGTGTGGTGGCACGGTCATTAGCCGCGCCCTGCCAGAGGAGGCCAGGGGAGGACCAGCGTCCCACGGGGGCATGCTCTGGCAGGGGTCTGGCGACAGAGGGGGACGAGAGTGGCGAGGCTCGTGAGCGGCACGCAGTGTCATCCACAGCCTCTTGTGGCTCGGAGGAAGGGGCATCAGTTCTTGAAACAAGAGATTCTCCCCCGGCCCTCCACCAGGGGATGGAGTGGCCCTGCTACCAACTCCTGAGAAGAACTGAGCCCTAACTCCAAGCTGCCCGTCTCGAAAGTGCTGCTTAGCCTGGTGTTTGGCCAGCTAAGGGGCGGAGACGGGCAGTGCCGCCTTCCTGCATCCTCCTCCAGCCCGGTGCCGGTGAAGGCTCGAGGGGAGGAGCCGCAGGGAAGTAGACTAAGGCGGGAAGTAGACTAAGAAGACCGCACGGGAGGATGACCATTGGTGCAGAAGGCCTCAGTCCAATTCAGGGGAGGGTCGAAGACTGTTGGGCGCAGTCCTCAACCACACCGCCGAGCAAGCCACCCGTCTCAAGAATGCTGCTTAGCCTGGTTTTTGGCCGGCTAAGGGGCGGAGACGGCGGTGCCGCCCTCCTGCAACCCTCTCCTGTCCGGAGCCAGTGAAGGCTCGAGGGGAGGGGCCGCAGGGAGGCGGCCTCGGCGGGAAGCAGACTAAGGAGACCGCACGGACGGATGACCGTCGGTGCAGAAGGCCTCAGTCTGCTTCTGGGGGGGGTCAAAGACTGTAGGGTACAGTCCTCAACCACACCGCTGAGGAGCCCAGCCTGGGACATGGGGGAGCCGAGAAAATGAATTCTCAGACCCCCTCACATCAACCTGGCTGATCCCATTCCTGGACCACAGCTGTGGACATCACCTGGCCCCGGGATCACGCAGGTACCGATGTCGCCCGTAGAGCGAGGTCAGTAGTGTGCGTGGCGGATTGACCAGCCCAGACATGGAAGGCATAGCGTCCTTGCGTGGGGGCATGGTCGAGTTTCCTCGTTCTGTCAGTGTTGGCCAGGGAAGGACCAGCGTTCCACGGCGGCCTGATCTGACAGAACTCCCGAGTCAGCACTGCTTCGAAGGCGAAGGCGACACACAGCACTGCATGCCTGTGCCACGATAGTGACAGAGAACATACAGCCCATGATCGCCATGCGATCGAGTGCAGCGAAGGCGTGCACTGCGGGGCGCGATAAGTCACGGGACTCACGCGAGCCGGAGGCGTCCTGATGCATGTCCGGGAGAAAGGCACTGGGAGCAAGTGCTGAGAGCAACACGCGCCCAGGAACCAATCATAAGCCTACAGCGCTCGGGGGGAGGGCGACGCCACTCCAACCGATGCTTTCAGCTGCCCGGGAAAGCATGGCCATCAGCTCTGGATCTGACCCGACTAACGCTGACACTCCAGAGGGAGGCAACGCAGCCGAATCCTCATTTCCAGAGGAATCAAGCCCGCCTTGTGATGCTGTGAGTGACATGACACCACCTGCTGGAGCCCTGAATGAAAACACTGGGTCCCCGAGAGGAACCAGGCACACACGGAAGCCCCACGGTTTGCGATGTGGAGGGGGGCGTGGCCCGAGGAATGCTCGTCGGTATTATGCCACACTGTAACCCTCAGATCACCCTGGCCCAGGGAGAAACACACACACTGTCGGCAGATCACTGCACAGATCAGCAGCAGGCAATGCGATCTCGCTGGAACACGCCGTCACACCAACACACTGAAGAGCCGCTCGTCTCGTAGAGTGAAGATGATACAGAATGGCTTGTAGGAGTGAAGAAAACTCTTGGCTCCGAAGCAAAAACATCTGCATGTTGCCAGTGTACTTCCTTATATACCCCCAGGGTGGGGCGGAGTTACGCTATGCAAATTCCGCAGACCCATGGCATTTCATTGCCATTGGCTCGTTTTATATACTCGAAGATGACAGGCTTTCTAAGCGAAACCCCATTCGTCGTCATCCGACGTAACTCGGAGTGACAACGAAAGGGAACTAAATGTATTACACAGGAATACATACAAGTATCATTCATCATACATAAACATTATATGTAACCAATGTAATACGTTCTGAGCAACCATAAGCGTTACTGTTTCAAAGGAACACTTAAATTAATGTGACGGTGTCACAAATTACAGCAACACCTCCCCCTTTGCCTTTCAGACGAGGTTCATGTTTATAACAGGAATCTTGCGGGGTGGACTCATTTAAAGTAATGTAATCGTTTGGTTTTAGCCAGGTTTCTGTCAAACACAGCACATCTAGGTTATAGTCTGTAATCATATCATTAACAATACGTTCTTTTGAATTAAGGGATCTAATATTCAGCAACCCAAGCTTTATCATTTGCTCATTTGTATTATATATATTTTTTATGTGTTGAACATCAATTGAATTATTACCCTTAGATGGGTTTGGAAGTTTTTTCTATTCCCTAATTCGGGGAACAGACACAGTCTCTATATGATGATAGCTAGGTGAAAGAGTCTCTATGTGATGGGATTTATCTGACCTTGGTGACGTGAGACAGCTAGCAGACGGTCGGTTTAGCCAGTCTGTCTGCTTCCTGACCTGAGCCCCAATTCATGTTTGAGCTTTAAGACTATGTGCCATATTACTAGAGAGAAGAGCAGCATCATCCCAGGAGGGATGAATACCATCTCTTTTCAACAGGTCAGGTCTGCCCCAAAAACTTTTCCAATTGTCTATGAATTCTATATTATTTTGCGGACACCTACTAAGTATCTCATCACTCCTGCAAACAGGAAAGGGGCCAGAGCAAATTATAGTGCCTGACATCGTACTTGCAAGTTCACACACCTCTTTAACGTTAATTTTGGTGATCTCCGACTGGTGGAGTCAAACATCATTAGTGCCGACGTGAATAATAATCTTCGCTCTGGCTCCTGGCAAACATGTGACTATGATGGCTGGTGTCTCTCAAGATGTCGATTGTTACAATTTATTGAATTAAATTAACTTTGTGATGTTTGGAGGAACTTGCATGACAATACAAGACAATACACATTGCTTTGGCAAGGCTGTACAGATTTTATTGTTTTAAGTTTCAGTCTCAATGCTATAAAAGTTGTCACATATGTCCGGTAGGTTTTTCAGATCATTATATGGTGATTACTTCTGTTTAAATTAATTCTATAAAAATTAAGAGTGCATATTAGCATTTTAATTGTGCATTTATTTAAGATTTTATTTTTAAGAAATGTTTTAGGTTTCTTTGGGAAAAATGGAGATTGCAAAAAGAAAATTTTATTTCATTGCAACAATGGTGGGATGCTGGAAAGCATCAGATTGAACAGTTTTGTAATCAATATGCTTTCAATGTGACTAAGGACATTGCAAGATCTATAAAAAATGTAGAATTTGAAATTCTGGAGCTTCAAAATTTATGTTGGTCCATAGGAAATCAAGATAAATTTAGGGCGCTGAAAAATAAAAAAGCAATTTTGGCTGATCTACTTGGAGTTAGAGTTGGTGAGATCAAGATATCAGAATATATCTGAAATGGATGCCCCATCCAGATTTTTTTTTAGCTTGGAAAGAAAAAAATGGCCAAAGTCTGTTAATGCATTGTTTAAGATTTGATGATGGAAAAGAACTTAGAAAAACTGCTGATATACGCAGAAGAGCAACTAATTTTTATTAAGAGCTTTATGCCAGTGAGCATAAAGAAGATGATTTACTGGCACAACAATTTTATAAAGATCTTCCTCAGGTGCCTAAAAAAGCGTTTGAAGAATTAGTGAAACCTTTGTCAAAGGAGGAGTCATATGTTTCCTTACAAAGCTTAAAAAATGGCAAGGCACCAGGAATTGATGGTTTACCTGTTGATTTTTATAAGGTCTATTGAGAGTTTTTGGGAAAAGATTTGCTTAAAGTTTTGAATGACAGTTTAAATGGAGGAAAGCTGCCACAGTTTATTTTCATCAAACTCCATGATTTTCAAACACCTTCATAAAAACATGAAATTTCTTTCAAATCCATTTTGCAGAATTTGTCCAAAATAATTCTCTATTTAATCCTAACTTCCCAACCACACTTAGAAGTTTAAAAGCTATATTTGTCCAAGACAGCTTTTGATACAATAACTTTTTAACAAACAAAAGTCTAAAAGCGTCTTTCCGGCTTGCAAGGTGTATTAAACCTTGTCCTCCCTCCTCTACAGGAAGGTACAAAACATTCTTTGGAAGCCAATGTAATTTGTCCCAGAAAAATTTGAAGGGCAGTTTTAACCATGCTCCCAAAAAAAGGCAACTTTGCCTAATCGGCTAAAAGAAGTGATGTGAATGATAGTGCACATAGATCAGTCATATTGTATACATGACAGATCGATTGTGGACAACATCTCACTAATTAGAGATGTTTTAGAGGTTTCTAGGCTTTTTTGCCTAAAGTGCAGTCTGATTTCACTGGACCAGGAAAAAGCTTTTGACCGGGTTGAACATTTTTACTTATGGGATACTTTTAAAGCTTTTGGTTTTCCTCCTGGTTTTATAGACATGATAAAGGTCCTTTATGAGGATATTGAAAGCATATTGAAGATCAAATGTCTTTTAGAGGGAGAATTCTTGTAATTAACAATTTAGTGGCATCTATGTTATGGCACCGCTTAGCAGTATTAGAACCCCTAGTGGGCTTGTTAGAGAAGAGTCAAACCTCTCTTGTTAATTTTTTCTGGGACAAATTACATTGGCTTCCAAAGAGTGTTTTGTACCTTCCTGTAGAGGAGGGAGGACAAGGTTTAATACACCTTGCAAGCCGGAAAGCCGCTTTTAGACTTTTGTTTGTTAAAAAGTTATTGTATCAAAAGCTGTCTTGGACAAAAATAGCTTTTAAGCTTCTAAGTGTGGTTGGGAAGTTAGGCTTAAATAGAGAATTATTTTGGACAAATTCTACAAAAATGGATTTGAAAGAAATTTCATGTTTTTATGAAGGTGTTTGAAAATCATGGAGTTTGATGAAAATAACAAGGTCCACTGATGGAAAATCTTTGCTTTGGTTAATGTTAGAACCATTGATTAATGGATCTCATTTTAATTTGTCCTGTGAAATAATGCCATGGTTTGAACAAAAATTGAAGAACGGGAAGATTATAACAGTGAAGGACTTGGTGGAAGTGACTGGATGAAATTTGAGTAATACTGTTGCATTGACTCAAAGACTGAGATGGTCCTCACTGCAGAACATGAAATCCAGGGGGAGGAGTCGGATCCAGATCCAACTCCTCCCACCTTACATATACCTAAACCTACCCATCTCCACCCCCTGATTCCTAAACCCACCCCTAAACCTACCCATCTCCACCCCTAAATCCCTAAACCCACCCCTAAACCTACCCATCTCCACCCCCTGATTCCTAAACCCACCCCTAAACCTACCAATCTCCACCTCTTATATCTGGATCCAACTCCGCCCCCTGGATCTCGTGTACTGCATTGAGGTGCTACTGCAAAGACTTGGACTTCGGTCCGAAAGAGTAGATGGACAGATGTTGGAAAAATGTCGAGGCTCTTTATCTGAAGAAGAATGGACGCTTCTCTATGACTTTTCAACATTAAAGGAGCCATATGTAAGATTGTGGCCAAAACTGGTACTGCAATCACTTTCAAATTACTGTAGAGCGGTGTATCCCCTCCCCCTACCCCCTGACTCGAGGTTGCCAGATAGGCTGCAGGATCCAGCACGAATGTTTGTAGCTGCAGCTGTGGTAACTAGAGCAGAGCTGGCAACCCGGACGCCGAAACACTACTGACTTTGTGATTGGTAGATAGGTGGAGGGTGGCGCTTCAGGCCAAAACACAACATGACAACATCAACATCAGTTGAGGGCTGCAACTTCACTTTTTAAATGACAATATCCTGGCCGGACTACTGTTGTCAGTGATATAAGTATTTGAAATGAACATGATTTCTTAATGTCTAGTGACATATCAGGGCCATTTTATGATTAATTGAAATACATTTCTTACATACAGCTCCTTTAAAAAGCAAGTCAAATGCTGAAGACTGGTTTCCAGCAATGATGATTTCTCCAGATTTGCCAGATACAGATATTAACTGTCCATTAACAGTGTCAAAAGATTGGAAGGACCGAAATATTAAGTTTATTGGTGGAAAACTTTTTTATAAAGTGTGTGTAAAAGTGTTGAATAAATAACAGTTGATGCATCGTTCTGATAATCCTGTGTGGATTCTAGTTCTAAACCTAGGCTGTGGAATACCCTCCCAATTTCCCTGAGAACACTGACCTCCTTACTTGAGTTTAAACACAAACTAAAGTTATATTTTCTCGAACAGGCATTTCCTTGATTTTTTTTGACGAGGTTTTTATATTATATTATGTTTCTGTCTTTCTGTTTTTTGTGTATTTTATGTAAAGCACAGTGGTCAACGTTGGTTGTGTTTACTCGTGCTATATAAATAAATAAAGAAAGAAAGAAAGAAAGAAACCAATGTGGGGTACGTACAACACTATACAAGCCACCATTGACAAAGTTTACTGGAGATTTGCAGTGGAGATTCATGCATGGCATTATCGCCGTTAATGCTTTTATTTCTTAATCCGCTAGTAAAAGACAGTTGGATTTTTTGTGAAGAGAGAGAAACTATATTTCATTGTTTTGTTTATTGTGAGAGGTTGAAGCCTCTGTTTGAACTGTTGAAAGTAATTTTTGATGACTTTGGTGAAATGTTTAATATAAATGTTTGTATTTATGGTTTTAAGGAATCTAAAACAATGAGAAAAATGGGGCGTTTGCTCAATTTCATTATTGGTCAAGCAAAAATGTCTATTTATTTAAGTAGAAAACAGAAAATGAATCTAATATAGTGATTGTGTTTAAAGGGCTTGTAAAAGCGAGAATTAAACATGATTTTTCTTTTTATTTATATATGAAAAAATGATTGGATTTTGAAAAGATCTGGACATATGGAGATGTACTTTGTAAAGTTGAAAATAATGTTATACTATTTGCTGATGAATAGAGATGAAGTAATATGTAAAAACGTCCCGGGTTACGTATGTAACCCTAGTTGCATGGAAACGCGGTGGGAACGCCTCCAGCGTAGTGCGTCTGAAGCATGAATGAAATCAGTCAATGGCGAGATGGAACGTCATAGGCAAGTGGCGTCATCGACCAGGAAACTATAAAGCACCCCAGAATCACAAGCAAGACAGCTTCTGATGTTACTGAAGCAAGCGATCACGGGGATGCTGGGAGTATGGCAAAGACACGCAGCGTCCGTTCCCTTCGGGGAACTAGGGTTACATACGTAACCCGGGACATTCCCCTTCAGGGAATTACCACTGCGTGGAAACGCGGTGGGAACGCAATACCCACGTCGCCATACGAGCAAGTCTCCGAAGTGTGTAATCAAGGCGCACAGGCTGACGAAAGAACTTGCGCCCCAGGAGTGGAGCTAAAATCGAGACTATAAAATCTGACGAATGTGTGCGGTGAGGACCAGCCTGCCGCATCACAAACGTCCTGAAGAAAAACTCCTGAAAGGAGAGCTTTAGAGGCAGCCATACTCCGCGTGGAGTGAGCCCGTACAGCCAAAGGTGAAGGCTGACCGGCCGACTCGTAAGCAAGTGAGATGGCCTCGACCACCCACTTGCTCATCCTTTGCTTAGATGCAGGGCACACCTTGTTGGGCGGCCCAAAACAAACGAACAGCTGTTCAGACTTCCTCCACAGGGCAGCTCTGTGGACATACGCATCTAGAGCCCTAACTGGGCAGAGCAAATTAAGTTTCTCCTGGTCCGACGTCAGAAACGGAGGAGGACAAAAAGCCTGCAGTATGACAGGTCTAACTACAGTAGTTGGAACCTTTGGAACATGACCTGGCCTAGGATAGAGGAAGGCCTTAGCCATGCCAGGTGAGAATTCCAGGCACGAGGGAGCAACCGAGAGTGCTTGAATGTCTCCAATCCTTTTGAGAGATGAAATAGCAAGCAGGAAAATTGTTTTGAGAGTAAGGAACTTCTCGGAAACCTCTTCAATGGGCTCGAAAGGAGCTAGGGAGAGACCCTCTAGGATGATGGCCAAGTCCCATGATGGTACCCTCGTGCGTACTACTGGCCTCAGGCTCAAAGTGCCACGAAGGAAGCGAGATATAAGTGGGTGTCTCCCAAGAGAAACTCAACTCGAAGGGGCGTGGTAAGCAGCTAGGGCCACCACGTACACCTTCAGTGTGGAGTGGGATAACCCCGTGGAGAGACGGTCCTGCAGGAACTCCAGCACTGTACCAACCGGGCAGTTAACTGTGTCCTGTTGGCGCTCTCCACACCAAGAGGCGAAAAGTTTTCACCTTGCGGCATATAACTTCCTTGTAGCAGGAGCTCTGGATTGGAGAATAGTCTCAACGACCTCAGTCGAGAGACCGGATTCTATGAGCTGAGCCCCCTCAGAGGCCAGGCCCACAGTCTTCATAGCTCTGGGTGGGGGTGAAGGATTGACCCACTCGCCTGAGATAGTAGGTCCCTCCTGATCGGAATCTCCAGGGGAGGAGGGACACAAGGTCCAAAAACCATACTCGGGCCGGCCAGAACGGGGCTATCAGGAGTAGGCTGACTCCGTCCCAGCGAACCCTTTCCAGAACTCCTGGGAGCAGAGCAATCGGGGGAAATGCATACAGACGTGACCTCGGCCATGCCTGTACCATAGCGTCCAACCCCAGTGGGGCTGGATGGCTGAGAGAGAACCACAGTGGACAGTGTGATGTCTCTCGGGAAGCGAATATACTGTATACAGTACTCTGTACTGGAGAAAGCACACTCTTCTTGGCGTTGAGCCTCAACCCCAATTTCTTGATGTGAGCGAGAACGACATCTCGATACCGAACCGCCTGAGACTGCGATTGAGCTAAAATCAACCAATTGTTGATGTAATTCAGAATGCGGATGCCCTGTAAACGCAGAGGAGCTAGAGCCGCATCCATACATTTCGTGAACGTTCAGGGTGACAGTGCTAGACCGAACGGAAGAAGCCGATACTGGTACGCTTCGCCCCTGAAAGCGAACCTCAGGAACTTCCGATGTTGAGGAAGAATAGACACATGGAAGTAGGCGTCCTTCAGATCTATCGTGACGAACCAGTCCTCGGATCTGATTTGTGACACGATCTGTTTGACAGTGAGCATCTTGAACTTGAGCTTCCCTACAGTGCGATTTAAAAGACGCAGATCTAAAATTGGACGCAACCCCCCGTCTTTCTTTGGAACAATGAAGTACCGGCTGTAATAACTTGACTCCCTGCTGGGAGGAGGAACCCGTTCTATAGCTCCTGAGGGGCCACCCTCAGAGTCCTGACGTTTATGGCGTCAGGGCTTCTTTTTAGATGCGGCCTTCTTAGCGATGATGACTGTCCTCAGATCAGCCCTATCGCGAGAAGGCTGCGCCTGAGAGCGCCCCGCCTCGTCCCTCCAATTTCTCTGAGGGGGGGCACGAGACTCTTTCAAGGAGCTACTCGACGGCTGGGGCTGCCCTTTACGTTCTGCAGCCCCGGGAATCTTGACTTTCAGGGGGATACATTTTTGAAACGCCGCCACCTGCTTTTTCTCCTCCTGGAACCTCTCGATGACAGTATTAACTGCGTCACCGAAGAGGCCCGCAGGAGAAAGCGGGGCATTTAAGAGAAATGACTTTTCTTTTTCTTTCATCTGGGTCTGGTTTAACCATAAATGCCTCTCCGTGGCCACCAGGGCTGCCATAGACCGGCCGATAGATTTTGCCGTCTCCTTGGTGGCATCTCCTTGATGTATTTTTAAGAGGTCTGGATTGGGAGAGCCGGTGCCTTAAATGTCGATGCCGATTCGGGAGAGAGATAGCTCGCGAGCGTCTCCTCCACCCTCGGCATCGACACATAACCAAATGATTTAGCTCCCATAATATTAGCATAAGCATTTGACTGGTTGGTGTAAACTCTCGATGAAGCTGGTCTAACCCAGGACTTTGACACATCAGTGTGAAGGTCTGGGAAGAACGGCAGACACCGGCGTGAAGGCTGAGCGCGAGATGGCAGAAATCTCTCATCTAGTTTACTTCTATGACGAGACTCCTGCCTATCTAGTGGCCACTCGATGCTGAGCTTTTCAACAGCACGAGCTAATACATCAAACAGCTCCGCTTCAGCTGGAGAATGAAATGACGAGTCTTCAGTCTCCTCTGTCTCAACACTTTCACTTTCAGCTGGATCTCGCCAGTGAAGGATGAGATAGGGCGGGGCCCGTCTCACTCCCCTCGGTGAGATCCATTTGCGAACCCCACGACTGACGTCGCCGTTCTTCCTCGACAGAAGCGGGACCCGAGCCGCGGGGAGCGCGCAGCGAACCGCCCTCCTCAAAGAGTGATCGCCGGGAGTGCAGCGTCCGTAGTGGAAGACGCTCGCAATGCTCGCAGTCAGCCCCCTCGAGAGCTGACTGGGCATGCTGCACTCCTAAACAAGCAACACATAGTTGGTGGGAATCCCTGCCTGTGATGTATTGAGTACAGGGGCGAACATACTTCCTATATTGCTGCTCTCTCGTCATTTCGCTCTGCTCGCTCATTTTTTTTTTTTTATATATATAGAAATATATATAATGAAAACTCCTGCCTAGTCACAACTAGAAAACAGACAAACATGAAATAGACTGATCAAACACACATAGACTGATCAAACTGCTGAAGTAACAGAAGCTGTCTCTCTTGTGATTCTGGGGTCCTTTATAGTTTCCTGGTCGATGACGTCACTTGCCTATGACGTTCCGTCTCGCCATTGACTGATTTCATTCATGCTTCAGACGCACTACGCTGGAGGTGTTCCCACCGCGTTTCCACGCAGCGGTAGTTCCCTGAAGGGGAACCTATGTGAATGATTACTGTAGAGTAAAGTTTTTCGAAAAATCTCTCTAAAAAACTACACCAAACCTCATCTGATCTCTCTCTCTCTCTCTCTCTCTCTCTCTCTCTCTCTCTCTCTCTCTAATAATGAAATGCTTGTAGGTCATTCTTCAATGCTGTGTGTGTTGAACACTGTTGCAGAGGTCTGATGATTAACACATACACACGTTTCTAAAGTTAAAATGTGGCAGACAGTTAATTATGAGTTTACAGGCCAGTTATAGTTAAAGGGCATTGGCTAGAGCAGGGCTACTCAACATGCTCAACATTTTATTTTGTAACAAATGTCATGTTAAATACGAGTACATTTTTGAAAATAAATTGAGACCAAAAGTAGTGTGAATATTATGTTGTGTGTTTTTATTTTAGCTTCTGTTACGTCTCCCTATTTAAGATGCCTAAGGGTAATAGGGTATGCAACATTAGTTTTAAAGTTAGATAAATTAAGAAAAATAACTAAATAAAATAAACAGGTTCAGTTACTGATAGCTTGTGTAGTGAGATGAATCAGGCAGAGGCAGAGACAGATATGGTTAAATGCTTTTTAGTATGTCAAAGTAGTAAAGATAATACACCCGATTGTTTTTACAAAGCAATAGTGAATAAAGAAATAAATATTTACAGAATATGTACAAGTAATAAAACAAAAACACAGAACACAGGAGTGTGGGACCATGAGTAATGCTAAAGTAAAGAAATCAACAAAACCAAAACACTCTAACTTACACCATTTAAAGCATTAAACTAACAAAGAAGTAAAACACGAAAATAAACAAGTCTTCGGCAATGGATTGCCAACTAACAAACATAAATACATGGGGTAACATCCACTCCTTACCTGATGTGTATAAGCAAACTCAAGCTCTAACGTGTTGCATTGTGTCGGTCACGTGACATACTATCCCATCACTCTGGATCCGGAAGATATTTCAAAAAGAACAGCTGAGTCACGTCACAAATTAATCAAACAATACAAACTCAGAGAAATAAAGTAACTAAGAAAAGTTACTTATACACAAAATCAGTTTCACTAAAAAGAAACAAACAATCGAGGAGGCTAGTAACAAACAGCAAGACCCAAATCAAACAAGAGAAAACACGCACCTCCTGCTCTCTCGTCACTTCCTGGTCTTTATATGGAGAAAGGAGAGTTCGGATTACAATACAATACAGTATTTATTTATAAAGCACATTTAAAAACAACCAAGGCTGACCAAAGTGCTGTACAGAACAGAAAAAAAAAAAACAGCCTATAAAGTAACACAAAACAATAAATAAGCAATAATCGCATCTGAATCAAGGAGTATTAAAAGCCAAAGAAAATAAGATTTGAAGGTGGAAACAGAGGGAGCTAATCTAATGTAGAGAGGTAGACTGTTCCAAAGTTTTGGGCCTGCAGTCGCAAAAGCGCGATGGCCTCGTTTTTTAGGTCTGGATCTAGGCACAATGAGTAGACAGTGATCACTGGATCTCAGGGTTCTAGGAGGAGTGTACGGACAAAGTAGATCGGTCAGGTACTGAGAGGCCAATTTGTTCAGGGCTTTATAAACAAATAATACAATTTTAAAATAAATTCTAAATTTGACAGGTAGCCAGTGCAGTTTGGATAAAATAGGGGTGATCGACTCGTTTTGCACTAGCTGTAGACGGGAGAGGGAAGACTGAGAGACACCAAAATAAAGTGAATTACAATAGTCTAGTCGAGATGTTACGAAAGCATGAATCACTGTTTGGAAATTACTTCTTAAAAAGTTAAAAAAGGTTTCACTTGAGAGAGTTGGCGAAGGTGAAAAAAGCATGATTTTACAACAGTACTGATCTGTTTCTCAAATTTTAGGTTGTGATCAAACAGAAAGCCCAGATTTCTAGCGCATTAAGTTTCATATGGGGCAAGAGAACCACGGCCAACATCAAGCACACAGTTTTCCTTGGGCCCAAATATAATTATTTCAGTTTTATTTTCGTTTAAATTTAGAAAATTACTTGAAAGCCAAAGCTTAAGGTCATTTAAACAGGCCAACAGGAGTTGCAAACCATTTTTATCGTTATGTTTTAAAGGAAAATAGATCTGAGTATCATCAGCATATAGATGAAAGGATACTCCGTATTTGTTAAAAATGGAAGCCAGAGGTAGCATATACAGGATAAACAATACCGGCCCGAGGATTGATCCCTGTGGGACTCCACAGTTTAGAGGTACACTAGAGGAGGACTGATGACCAATACGAACACTAAAACATCTGTTGGTCAGATAAGAACGGAACCACTGTAAGACTACGCCTCGAAAGCCCACAGATATCTCCAGACGTCTCAACAGGATTGGTTCCTTGGGGGAATGTTGTCACGTTGACTCATGATGTTTGACATGATAACCAACCAATCGTGAGACCTAAGAATACAGACAGCCAAGAATGAAAGAAAGGGGGAAAGAAAACACAACCAAAATACGCCACAGACAGAACAGCTTCATTTAAATGCAATTTTCACTCCTGACACTTTAGTGAATTTCTCAAAGCTGACATCAAAGCTGACCTCACTGCACAATCAATCTCTTATTCACACCGTGTTTACAGAATTAGAGGGTCTAATCTGACTAACTTAAACACTTCTAATTGGCCACTGCGCTCATGAGCTCAACAGACATCTCTGTGATTGGCTACAAAGCTCAACGCCGCAAAACCACGATCCTTGCAGCGCAAACACAAATACGCACGGAACCCTGTACGTTTTATACCGGAAGGAACATCCCATTTTTACAATTTCAGTATCAACGTGGTACCCAAATACCATTACTATTGACAACACAATTCAAACAACAAACAAATTCCTTGTTTACCAATAAAAACCTCTGAAATGCAACATAACTGACAAACATTCTAAACTTATTTCAAAGTATTTTAAAGCTTTAAACAGTAATGTTTTTACAGAAATAATAATAATAATAACTAACCCTTTGTATATAAACATATAGCGGTAACACTTTAGAATACTGTATCTTACTTACTGCATAACTAATAAGTAATTATTGAAGAACTAATAGGTAATTATTCATTAACTACTTCTTCACTACTGTTAACTACTAAGGAAGATGTGTTAACTAATCAGTATGTAATATATTTTATGATTGTGTTAAGTAACAGTTAGTTAATCAATAAATAATGAATTCTGTCATAACTCTTGAAGAACTACTACTAATTATCTACTAATTAAGGTTCAAGAAAAATAACTAAGAAGTAACTACTAATGAACAGTCATACAAAACTAACCTCAGATTAGTTTTTATATTTTATATACAGTACTGTGTGTGTCTGTTTTCCTCAGCATAGAATGCCATTGAGTAAATTCATGTTTGAGGCAATGACTGAGGGAAACTGAAAATATAGGGAACTTATTAGTAATTCATAAATAATTATCAAATAATTCTGCAGGAATTACTTAGAACCTAGAACAGTATTCTAAAGTGAGAATATAAGGAACTCATTAGTAATTAATAAATAATTATCAAATAATTATCCAGGAATTAGGCTACTTATAACCTGAAACAGTATTCTAAAGTGAACATATAAGGAAATTAATTGGTAATTAACAAATAATTATTAGATAATTCTTCAGGAATTACTTGGAACCTGGAACAGTATTCTAAAGTGAGAATATAAGGAACTCATTAGTAATTAATAAATAATTATCAAATAATTATCCAGGAATTAGGCTACTTATAACCTGAAACAGTATTCTAAAGTGAACATATAAGGAAATTAATTGGTAATTAACAAATAATTATTAGATAATTCTTCAGGAATTACTTGGAACCTGGAACAGTATTCTAAAGTGAGAATATAGGGAACTCATTAGTAATTAATACAGAATTACCACATACTTCTGACTCAAATCAAACTTACTGTAAAAAACACATTATTAACGGTATTATCTAAACCTTTGTAAAATAGATAAGTTATCATACATTATGATACATTTTGCTAATTAAATAAAAAGTTTGCTTATTTGCAGATCAATATATAGCCTAGTAAATGTCTGCACTTATCTTTCTTATTAGTGCTGAAGAATGACTAAAACTGGCTAGAAAATAAAATAAAAAACATTGATCAGTGCTTTTTACTTTTCAAGTAATTACCTTTGTACATTTACTAAGGTAATTTTGAAAATGAATAGGCCAATAGTTTATCATTTTACTGGAGTAATATTTTATTGGGTTATCTGTACTTTTACTCAAGTACTTGATTTGTGTACTTCATCCACCACTCCACTGCTAAAATAAAACGGTTTATTGTAGTAACCACTGTGTATGACTGTTCATTAGTAGTTACTTCTTAGTTATTTTTCTTGCACATTAATTAATAGATAATTAATAATAGTTCTTCAAGAGTTATGACATAATTCATTAGTTATTGATTAACTAACTGAAACTTAACACAATCATACAATTCTATTACATACTAATTAGTTAACACATTTTCCTTAGTAGTTAACAGTAGTGACTTAAGTGTTAATAAATAATTATCTATTAGTTCCTCAATAATTCCTTATTAGTTATGCAGTAAGTACGATACAGTATTCTAAAGTGTTACCCATATAGCCTGTAGGACTGTTCATTCATCCAGTGTTTCCCTGCCAGAGACCCGAGACACTGGGAAAGGCTAATCTTAAAACCCTGCTCTGATTCATATGCATGCTTCATTGTGCAATATGAACCTACAATCAAATAAGTGACAATTGAGATATTGATGATTATGGACATTTTCTGAACCTTTCCACAGTTTCTGCGGGTGCAATATGAAGACAGAACGACTCTGTTCCAACCTTATCCACTCTCATCCCTCCATGTTCCCTGGAGACTCGAGTGAGACAGAAACACCTGCTAACACCAACACTGACATTTCAAGTGCTGTGCTGTAAATGTCGGCTGTGTTGATTTACAGCGGTGAGCTGATACTGGACGGAGAACACATTACATTTCATCCATAGATCATTTAAGAGCCCTATCCAAACATTTGAAATACAAAAATACAGAAATACAAAACAACACATCATTAACATTTGAAAACATTCAGCCAAAACAAACTATACCTTAAGGTCATTTCCGAAGTGAAATTTAATCAGCAGGAAATAAATGCAGAGCAGGACTAGATTTTTTTCCACTGGGGTTCGATTGGATCACGAATAGTCAGGTTATGACATTGCTGTTTTTTATTATTTTACTTTATATTAATATTTTCTAAATTATTAAGAACATTAATAGATAATATTTTAATACTATGTAGAAACCCTGTTCCATCACATTTCTGCTGCTGTCATTGGCTGTTCAGTGCTGAGTGGACTATGACATCATCTGTGGGAAATCAATGATCTAGAACCCTCAGGAGTAGCACAAGAAACATAAAAGCACACAGAGAGAGATAAATAACAGCTAACAGACCGAGCCACGGGCCGTTTCTTCAGTGGTGACAGTGAAAGGGATTGTTAAGTCGAGCTCCCATTGGAGATGAGCGTCAATCTGTGGGTTTAGGATCTGAGAGGGAATAATTCCAGATGAATCACAGCTGCAAAAATCATCAGGCAGTTCCTAAAGCATGTTGGACAAGGGCGTTCACGCTGATATTCTTCTGTGCCTCATTATGCCGAGATTCTGCCCGTCTGCAGTGAAGTGGAGGAGAGGAAGGAGAGAAGGGTTGCAGGCTCTTTTTCTTGAGCTAGTTGTGTAGTGCACGGGCGTTTGAGAGAAAGAGTGCGCACTACTGACGCCCTGTCACTTATGAAGGAGAGATGGAGGGACACAAAGGAAGAAAAAGAGAGGGATTCGTTTTTGAGAAAGCACAAGCGAAGAAAAACTGAAGGTGAAGGTGCGAAAGAATATGTTGGTAAATTTAAGAACTGAAAGAGAAACAGAGACAAAAGAAGCAAAACAACTTAAACGTCAGACTCAGACTCTACTTGTAAATGATGCTTTAACAAACTAAAGTATCACAAAGTACACTTGTTTTGCTTGTCGTTTCTCACAGCTGCCGAACACTTAAATCAACATTAAATCGGAGCAGTTGAAAAGCACAAAACGCTGTTTCACTTCCTGTGTGCGGCTCATTTCCTGTCTCGCTAATGATCCGTGGTCTACTAAAGTTTACAACTTTACTAAAGTTTGGTCTACAGAGTTTACTAAAAAGAAAGATTTTGAACAACTCACTGTAGCTGTGTCCGCCGGCATTTTGACAGTCTCCGAATGTGAATGAACTTATGTAGCTGGTTTAAAAAAATTGTAAAATGTAATGAAGATTGTTAGTGACCTTCATCAAAACTTAATTATTATTTTTTTGTGTTTTTATATTTGTGTGCTGAGTTGTAATCCGGTACAATGTACATAATTCTAGTGGGAACCATTCATGCAGAATATTGTTGTATATGAGGCACATATTGGTGACGCAAATGATACCTCGTGCGATGTGCGAACAGCGCCATCTTTAGAAGCACATTTGCTGCTGACGGGGTCGGGTGTGCTCTCTCTCGCTCATCTGATGAGCGTGCTGCTTTCTCCATGCTGTATGAGTAGACTGAAGGGGAGAGACGTGTATCCCAAAAATAAATGAATTGTGCTCTGTATTTCTGCAGAATAAAGGTCCTGAGACCTCTTTTATCAGCGTCGTCTTCACTGAAAAGAGAACAAACACAACCAGAGTAAAACTGTTACACTGACTCTGAATTTTAGTATTGCTTCTTATATGAGCATCCTTTGATTTTTACTAATGACAAAACCACAAATTATCCGTGAATTTATATGGAACTAAGCTTTAGGAGCTTTCCATCTTTACTCTCCTCCCTGTGACATTGCATTCGGAGATCGACCATTTTTGACTGTCAAAATGCCAGCTGACACAGTTGTTCAAAATCTTTCTTTTTAGTAAACTCTGTGTACACAAACAATGTTCTCAATGCTGGAGTTCATGTGTAGAGCCCCTGGTGATACTTCGATCAAAGTTTCATATTGTGTCGAGCCTTCTTAGTGTGTCTAAAATATCGATTTTTGATGCTATCATAGAAGTGCCCCAAGCACAATTTGACCGAAAACTAAAATACGGTCAAACTTAAAAGTGGCGTTTCCATTCTAATTATGCTTTTAAACTAAAGTTTCCCTCTAACAAAAAGACCCTAGGTTGCATTTTGGCGAGAGTTACCCTTTAACTGCACTTTAACTAATTTTAAAAACATTTTACTCTATCTTCATGCATCCTTTTTTATCAATACTAGAATGTGGGTAATTTTATTTTTTATTTTTTTTACTTCAACGTTATGAACACTGCAGCGCCCAAACACTTTAAACAAAAAGCTAAGAAAATTGCATTTTTGTCAAAGACTTCGTCCGGATGGGATTCAGAGTGATGATCAAACACAGATGGAGTAGATCGAGTCCATCAACACCTCAAAGCTTCACAGTCCTGTAGCTCGTCCTGGGTCGACATTTCATTCAGTAACATTAGGCAGTTTTGATTTATATGCTGTTTAATGTTGATGATCACATTATTTTACATTTGCCTGAGCAATCTTCTATCACTTGTTTCAGCTTCTTCTTCTCCTGTGTTTGATTCAGTACTCTTTCAGAAGATGTGTATTAGCGCCCCTCACCGTATAACTGTGAAAACACTGATAGCCTGAAATTTCAGTCAATGACGGGGAAAAGTAAAGTAGATTTGAAGTAAATTCCTAAGTACACTACCAGTGGACAAGCCTACACAAAAATTCTGATTCTCAGAATTAGGGACATATCTGTTTTCTTTATAAATCAATATTTTCAAACAATGTAAGTTTATAAGACAATATGTAAAACTATGTGAAAAAAGTATTTAATAGGCTTCTCAATCCAAAGATTAAACACAACTACAAGTAGTTCTAGTCAAAATACTAGTCCTAGTTTGTCTTCTCATCTGATACCAGATCAGTGGAAAACCAGTGCAAGACTCCACTGTAAATGGCCTATCCAACAGAATAGTTAGCAAACATTTGACTTCTGAACCCTGGGTTTGACCTCAATGGTGACTGATGAAGAGGAGAGATGTACACAACACTCTCATCTAATTGACATTCTTGGTGTCATCTTCCCAGTCCCTGCTGATTAGGCGCTGAACATTTCACCAGCAGAGAAAATTAAATATTGATCTATTTTTCCCTCCGTACTTCTTTTTTCCTTTCTCGTTCCCTCAAAATAACAGAATTTCATTGGACTTTGTCAGAGCTGGGGAGGTGAAAAGCACAAGTGACACTTAAACTGTTGAACTGGACATTTGCTTAATATTGTCCTTCTGCCACTAATCTGATATTAGTTTATCCAAGCACCGCTGTGGTCTCACTCAGCCAGGCCTGCCATTAAAGATAGGAACGAATAAAATCCAGCTAGACTCTGAACCAGTGTAATCTACTGTGGTGGTAAACACGTCTGCCCTGCAGCAGGTACATCAGTATTTTGATGCATTTCAGCATAAAGTCTCCATCTCTATAGGAACAGTGAGTTCCCTTTCGAGGGATCAAGTGCTGGTCAAGGTTGCTTTGGGAATGCCTCTGCGTGATCACGATGACAGAACGTCACAGGCGGGGTGACGTCAGGATCAGGAAGCTATACAACGCACCCAGACCAAACATTGTCAGCAGGCGCTCTGTGTGAATTGTCTGTCTTATTTAGTGTTGTTTGTCCAAATCACAAATCACAAGACAATAATGGCGGGCAAACAGGCATTTATATTGTGTGTTCCTTCATGCCCTAGCTATATCACGAGTGAGGATACACACAATTTGTGCGTGGTTTGTTTTGGAGCGAAACATGCACGAGACATTTCTCGTGCTCCTGTCCCTCCGGTCCTCTTCAAGGAGGGTGATCAGGCTCGGTGTCCAGTCCCGTGGCTGCAGACGCAGCGCAGTGGTTGAGTGCAAATGAATAGCGGAACATATGGTGGTTTGGCATAGAGATGTTGTCCCCGCCAATATAATAGAGTTGGGGTTAAAGCTGAATGCTAAGAAGAGTGTGCTTTCTCCAGCACAGAGAACTACTTTTCTAGGCGTGGTGTGGGATTCGACGACGATGCAGGCACGTCTGTCTCCTGCTCGTATTGAATCTTACAGCCATAAACAAGATAAAGCAAGGCCAGTCACTCACTATCAAACAGTTTCAGAGACTGTTGGGTCTTATGGCAACGTGATACCTTTTGGCCTGCTGTACATGAGACTCTTGCAGTTGTGATTCAGGACCAAAGGGTTTTCCCAGAGAGGGAACCCACACCGCATGATCACAGTTATGTGCAGGTGTCTCCGTACCTTGGTGATATGGAGGAAGCCTTGGTTCTTGTCCCAAGGACCCATGTTAGGAGCTCATTGTCATCATGTCACGCTCACGACAGATGCTTCTCTCACTGGCTGGGGAGCGGTAATGGAAGGCCACACAGCTCAGGGTCTGTGGAGTCATCACTCGTGGGACATAAGTTGCCTGGAAATGATGGCAGTCTTCATAGCGTTAAAGCATTTCCTCCCAGACCTGAGAGGCCATCTGTGAAGGCCTCATCGACACGACCAATCTGACTTCTGACCTGTAATGCTGCCTGGATCATAATCATACACTGTTCACTCGTTGGCCAGAGGAGAACTGGCCCCCGACTGAGCCTGGGATCTCCCAAGGGTTTTTTCTCCATTCTGTCAGTGATAGAGTTTTGGTTCCTTGCCACTGTTGCCTCGGCTTTTGTCTTGCTTAGTTGGGGACATTTAATATTCAACAATATTATTGATATGCCTTACTTAAGGTGGATGATGATGCAATTTTCTTCTAGAAACAAACTTTGTTGTATTATTTTCATGTTATCACTGTGAAGCTGCTTTGATACAATCTGTATTGTAAAAAGTGCTATATAAATAAAGGTGACTTGACTTGACTTTGTTCGTTGGCCAGAGGAGAACTGAGTGACTGACCAGGGGCCTCATTTATAAAACTTAGTGTAGGATTTGCGTCAGAAGTGGCGTACGGATGAAACATAGGACGTGCGTACGCACAGAAATATTCGGATTTATAAAACCGTGCGCACGCACATCCTACGCAGTTTTCCCTTAATAAATCACAATCAATTCTAAATGTAGCGCAGCTTTTGCGGCTTCATGTCACACCCATAGTTGCCCATAAATAGTCTGTGAAACGCCCACAAGTTAATATTCATCGATTGCAAAATCATGGCAAACACAGAGAGGAAAACCAAGAAACGTAACTTCACTCAATGTGAAGTAGAAATTATCGTTGGCGAGGTGGAAAAGAGGAGTAAACTGTTGTTTGGAGGGCACAGTGTGGGCATTACTAATGCCAAAGAGGCACTTGAGTGGCAAAAGGTTGCAGACGCCATTAATGCTGCAGCCTCACAACCTCGCACCGTGGCCGAAATAAAAAAGAAATGGTCGGACATCAAAGTTGATGCAAAAAGCTACAGATGTGTTATGAGGATGAATTGCATAACATGCAATATTATTGCAGAACATATTTCACTTTTCTTTTTGCAAATATGTGTTCATTTGCATTTCTGTTGTAATCTTCGTTTGATTTTGTTTGTTTTACACTGCAGATTGATCAAACGGGTGTTCGTGTAGGCTGTTAATTGTAAGACTTGCTTTGTGAAGTCTTCATGTTATTTATGTGAGGGAGTATTGCCATTTCTTTTACACAACGGTCTACAGTTTCACACACTTTCACGTGTTTCTTCCATCTGCCGACGGTGTCGCCATTTCTCATTTTCCCGGTTTTGTGCGTACGCCTGGGTCAGAGTTTGCGTGAAGGACCGCACTTTTTCCTGTCAAGTTTGCTTTTTATAAATACCAATTATTGCGTAGTCAACGTTTATAAATGAGGCCCCTGGTTTCTCCCAAGGTTTTTTTCTCCATTCTGTCACTAATGGAGTTTTGGTTCCTTGCCACTGTCGCCTTTTTCGCCTTCGTTGCCTTTTTTCACCTTTGGCTTTTGTCTTGCTAAGTTGGGGACATTTAATTTAATATTCAACAATATTATTGATCTGCCTGCATTGACACCATTATATGAGAACTGAACTGAGCTGTATGATGAAATCACGTTTTTTTCCAGAGCAGCAATACAGTATAAATGAACTAAATTAACAACTTGTTTACAATTAAAATGAACAATCACTTAACTTACTTAAGATGTTGCATTATTTTCCTGTTATCTCTGTAAAGCTGTTTTGAAACAATCTGTATTGTAAAAAGCGCCATATAAATAAATGTGACTTGACTTGACTTATGTCAAGTGGGTCAACCTGTGGGTTTGGCCTCTGAGGGAGCCAGACTCATAGACTGAGGTTGTGGAGACCATACTTCACTCCAGAGCTCTCTCCACGAGGAAACTGTATGCATTGATGTGGAGGGTTTTCACTTCATGGTGAGAAACTCGACAGTGGGACCCAGTTAACTGTTCGGTTGGTACAGTGCTGGAGTTACTGCAGAATTGTTTTTCACCAGGGTTATCCCCTTCCACACTGAAGGTCCCTTTGGGTAGTGTATCCCTGGGGAGAAACCCGTTGGCACGTGTTTTCCGTGGTGCTTTGAGGCCAGGACATGCATGGCCAGTATGGCGGCTTAAGCCCTATTCGCACTGGATTAGTATTATCTGGGGACCTTGTGTGATTTAGAAATGACCCACCCACATCTGAATTTCGTGTGGTGCATTCGCACGGGATAAGCGAAGCCTGTGATTTTACTTGAATTTACTGACTTATCTCCCGAATATGATGTCAATAGGCTATTGGTTGGAAATGTCTTGCCGTTATTATAGGTCTAGCTGTATGATCAGGGACGGACTGACAATCTGTGCGTTCTGGAAAAGTCCAGAACGGCCGTCCAACCGCGGGCCGTCGGCACAAACAAAAAAGAAAAAAGAAAAAAAAAAAGTCTAATAAAGCATGTACAGCCAACAGCATGGGCACTAATACGATCACTTATTATGCTACGTGTAAAAAACAACAACTGAGGAAGAAGAGTCGGCCTATAGCCACTGACAGAAAGTTAGTTTTATAAGGCTGCACTTTTAAATTTGCTTACATTATATTTGAATAGCTGTGGTCTCCAACGTGGTGCCTGTGAGTTGCCCGCTAAACACATTCTATAAATAGCCCCAACTTGCCGTCGGGGTTCCAGACTTCGAATAAATGGTATAATTTTGCGACCTTTTCAACTAAACGTTTCAATTTGAACTTTTGCCTCTACAAAATTACCCAACTCTCTTTGATTATACGCTGTCATTTGCGTTGCGTATGAGAAACATCAAATGGCAAACGCTCAAAAAGCGGAACAAAACTTGTTTGATCTGAGCAGCGTATTAGCTCGGCCCAAAAAACAGCGATCGCGGCCAAAGCACGTTAAGCTGATCTCGATCACGCGAACATTATTACACAGAGCTGCGCGATCCACTGAGAAGCATTTAAATTCAGCGCAGAATTCTCTGTATAAACCCACAAATGACTATGTGATTTAAGCTTGTAAAAAGCCAGATGAAACAGCGCTGATATTCTCAACATATTGACGCAAAAAAAAAAAAAAAAAAAAAAAAAAAAACGGCGAAACATTGTTCCAACAAACCAATTAGAAGACATTTCACACCAAAACTTATGAATTAACTTTAGTAAAACAAACTTTTTTGGCAGAAATGTGCCTGTATTCATATTAAAAATGCTGTTATATTAATATAGTCATGTAAAATGTAGCCTAATGCAGTAATATTTTGTTTAGTTATGGCAGTTTATTTATTTTTATTTTTATTTTTTCATTTATATTTATACTAAATGTTTGGGCTACTGTTTTTGATAACACATACAATAGGTTTATAGTAAATCAACAAAACAATCAATAAATATTTTCATAATTTTTCAGGAATTGTTTTTTTTTTTTAAACGCTTGTAAGTCTGAACCAGAATATCAAGATATTTTATTATTTCCCATATGATGGTGAAAAGTAAAAAAGCTTCACCATGTAAATGTATAATAAATATTGGAGTATAAGAAATAAAAAATCCTTCTAGATTATTTTATCCCTTGAGGTAGCCCTCGCACACAAAAAGGTTGGACCCTGGTATATAGTAATGTTTTATAATTACAAGTTTGTGTAATTTGGGGTTACTGTAGCCAGTGACATTTCATTATTTGTATTTTATGGCATTGTACATTTTTTGTTTTTATTTGAAGGCTGAGGCTTCATTAATAAACACAACCCCAATTATCATCATTTGTTTTGAGATGTTACTTGCTGTGAATACCTTGTCTGATAGGCTACAGTATTGTGGCATATAGTATCAGGACATCCTGGCTAGTGTCTGTCGCACACGGCTAGAGGCGAATGGCCGGATGATGGGCCTATTTGGGAGAAAGTCCAGGGCTGTTTTTTAGCCCCAGTCCGTCCCTGTGTATGATATATCATAAACAGAAGAATGTTCCTTACCGCATGCTGCTATACATGTCATTCATGTCCATCTAATCATGGTTTTCAGCTTTCTCTTTCTGCAAATTGTATAGTTGTATTGTGTATAGCGATATGACCCAATAGGGCTGGGCGAAATGGCCAAACATTTTTTATCACGATAACTGTTTTATATAAGTCGATATCGATAATTATCACGATAAATGTGGAGGACTTGGAGTTAAGTTTTTCTTTGAGAAAAGAGCAAAGAACGGCACTTAAGTCATTCTTAAAAAAGGAAGATGTGTTCGTAGTTTTGCCGGCCAGATTCAAAAGTTGAATCTATCAAGTAACGTTAGCTCCGCTGTTGGGAAAACGGTCTGGTTGGTTGAAGCGCTGTCCTATTGCGTGCAGAGGGAATTTGAAAGACAGCCGTTTATCCCGCCCCTCGGATTGAGCCATGTCTATGGAGAGTTGCCAGACCTAACATCTTGATGTAGGTCTGGCTTGCCAGGCTACCAGTATCATGCATTTAGATCATGATAACCACAAATAAAACCAGGCATAGCCTATAGCACCTCACTAGCATGGCAAAGTGTAACTTTATGGTTTCTATGGTATTTGTTTGAAAAACAGTAGCCTAAATACATTATTAAAAACTGTAATTATATTCCATTATTCCTTTAATACATTGTCTACATTAATAATATAATACAATTCAATATGTATATCCCACATTTCATGGTGCAGTTAATATTATTAGACTAACGTTACAGTAAATCCATGGTAAATGATGGGAATTTGTAGACGGAAAAGCCTTCTGACTGTATCTTTGCGCTCAGTGTTTCTCCTGTTTGTCAGCGCTGTTTCATCTGCCTTTAAACTGGTTTAAATCACTGAGACATTTGTGTTCTTCTCACTGGATCTCGTGACGAGAGAGCGATCAGAGTAAAGGCATCTGCTCTAGTGAGCTCGCGCTGCGCTGCCGTTTGGACTTTGAGCCGAGCGGATAAATGGTCCGTGTGGCGCGCGGTTCAAATGAGTTTCGTTTCGCTTTTGGCGCATAAACATTATCAAACATTTATCGAACTCTTGATATCGTTTAATCGAGAAAAAATTATATCGCGATAATTATCGTTTTATCGCCCAGAACTAGCACTCAAAATACTATCAAAGCACTCCAACGCAGCCTCCATTCTTCACGAAAGATGGATAAAAAAGCGCACAGGAAACCTTGAAAAACCTTGAAAAAATGATAAACGACTCCGCCAAATCACAGAGATGCTGATTCGCACGGGACTAATATTATCACAGGACCTCGGTGTTCGGCGAGATATGGTAGGTCATTTGCGGGGGAATTTTTACCTTACAAATTACAGACATGGCCGATTCGCACGGGATTAAGATCACAGACAACCTCCGCAATTATTACAAATGACTAGAGGTCACCAGGTAATACTAATCCCGTGCGAATAGGGCTTTAGAAAGCCTTATTATACAAGTGGTATCCCTACAGGATGTGGTATGACATGCAAAAACAATTGATTTAGTTCTAATTAAAAAACAAAACTTTGACAACACTAATACATTCAGTAACACATTTTGATGCATGTAAACCTGTTGTAGGAGACTCCAAAACAACATTAGGAAACTTTAAAATAGCATAATAGGGGCCCTTTAAGAGATGTTGAACTTTGCACCTAAAATGGGAACAATAATGTTCATAATCCTGGTAAAAGATTGCAACTTTCAGCGTGAGAAAAATGAGGAATAAGTGTTTAAAAATACCATGGTTGGGATGAAAATGTGGGGTGAGTGATGAATGATGAAGAACTTGAATTAGCTGAAACTAAGATAAAAAGCACAAGTGTGAATCCGCCTGTGATCACATGTTTAAACTTCATCTAGCATCAGTCCTTCAACCATTATGTTTAAAAGAGCATTTCATAGAGTAATATTAATAAGAATTTGAGTAGGATTCAGTGTTAAAATGCTTTTATTATCTATTTGGTAAAAATGTGATTTTAAAATACAGTAGCAGATATCTGGTTAAAATCAGGTTCTTGAAATAAAGTCAGTTCATAAGCATATTTCATATTGGTTTAAAACATGATAAAATGATAAAATTAGCATCAAGAAAAGTTCATACAATTATCAATGCTGGAGTAAAGGCGATATTTACTGAATTGTAATTTTCATGGTTATGAGTATGGAGTGCATTACTCGCCAGTATTTATGTTAAAGCAGTGTAATGTGATTCTTCAATATTATTAAGATCAAATACCCTAATTACAATCATAGATAAATACAATAACAAAGTTACAAATGAAGTAAGGTCTAACTGTAGAGTATTTTAAGTACAGGGATGTAATAATAGGCCTAAATGTACAAAAAACACTATATGGTTCACTGTATAAATTAAATGTAGATTTATCTTTGTTAAAGCTTTTGTTGTTTGATTAACATTAATGAGTCAGCAGCAAGTATTTATAGGTTGCTGTCAACACATCGGATCTCTTTACGTAAAATATTTTGTGCGAACAGAGATGCAAAAGAGGAATCAGTTAGCTAAAACCCATAGCATAGAGCAGAATATTGAGCGAAGTGTCACAGTCATCCAGTGAAAATGGCGAGAGCGAGAGTGAAACCTGAGCGCTGAACACTGAGGGGAGGTGGCATATATTTATATATTTTCAGCTCATATATTTGGCCTTTTTTGGCTGACAATTTTCGGCGAAATTACGGTGTGTCCCTAATATTTTTATTATCTGTCTAGTCACTGTCATTCTGTCTGTGATGTGGAAGCTTCTGTCACCAAGAAAAATTCCTCGTATGTGTAAACATACTTGGCAATAAAGCTCTTTCTGATTCGCCATGTTCTACTGTTAGAGCGACAGGAATCACTACTGTAGCTGAAACTCACAGCAAAACATCCCAACACAAACACCTTCTATCTAATCAAAACAGTTGATTTCACAATGCTAATGTGTGCTAGCAAGTGACAGGACAGGTTCACATGTGTGTTTAGCAGGATCCCATCTCTCTACAGCTGACCTTTACACACTACAGCTTCAGCGCTCTCAGTGTGAAAGAGACCCTGCAGTAAATGGATCAAATGTTTTGTCCCAAATTTCCCCGCCATCAAAGCTTATAGCGCTTGACGGGACTCTGTAAAGCTTCATATTGCGATTTGCTAACCAATCTTTCACCCCTGCCTTTAGACCATTCTCTCCACCGTCGTGAGCAATATCTGGGCCTGAAATGACTGACCTTTCAGTTTATTGACCATTAGGATGATGGGCCAAAAAAATGTTATTCTTCTTACTGCTGTAGATAAAAGTGCCATCAGAAAATATAAAGAGAGAGAACCAGAGAGAAAGAGGAAAAGAGCATGTCTATCTGTTATGACCAATCTACGTTTTTAAAAAGTTATTAACAGTTTTAAAGAATAAAATTGGTTGACTAACTTGTAAGACTAGTCTTAACACTTTCTGCAACTGGCCACGGGTCTGATGTCTGAGTCTGACTGAATATTTTTCATTACTGACATATGGTGGAAGCACTTTACATTTTTAAACATTTAACAGACACTTTTATCTAAAGCGACTTGCGTTGCATTGAAGGTGTTGATAAAAGATTTGACTTGATGGTGTGATGCAAAACATGACAGTAATACAGGGTTCCTCATGACTCCTCATGAAAAAATAAAACACATGGAAAATGAGTGAAATTATAAACTGTCCTGGAAAATTATTTACAAAATGTTCCAGTTTACCACTGGCATGAAGTAATCAACGTTGTTCAGGAGCGTTTCCTGAAGAGGTTTGACACGTGACAGGGGTTATTGTGACGTTCAGTCTCGTGTTGGTGCTTGCAGTAGTTAGATGATGGTGTGTTCAGATTCATGCAGCTCTGCATCTGACTTCAAGCAGTGCATGTTGGTTAAACTTCTGGACTTGAGACCGCGCAGACGCCACATCACTGTGCCGTAGCATCAAAGTAACACGAGTATTTCTAGAGCATCTGCTGGCTCATATTTAAGTAGTGTTAATGTCTTGGTAAAAGGCTTTACATTGCCAAAGCATAGGTAACGTTAAATTACAGACATTCACATTTACACACAATAACAAAAGACGTTTGACTAAATGTTTTTATCCAAATGTTTACAGCGTTGATGTCATTAATGCGGCTATTACACTTCACAAACCTGGCAGCCAGTTCAGTTCTCCTAGCAGATGTGGGAGTGTGTTGCTTTTTCAAGGGTTGTATTTCACGATTGACAGACATTGCCAAAGACAAGCTTTTTATGTTTATTCTGACACCCTAGTTTCTCTATTGCTCACAAATTTGTGTTTTTATAACAGTACAAATTCTTTTCATGTAATCTAAATGTTATTTTGTGTCATGTATGTCAAAATGAAATTGGCAAAAAAATGGACCTACATTATTTGTATTTAGCGTAATTGTATAGAATTTGTTTAGCTTCATTCTGTTTTAAATTATAATCAAATTTGGCTGTACAAGTCATTTCAACTTTCATTTCAAGAAAGGTTTAATCTCGTATAACAAATCAAAGAAAGTTGAAATTGGGATTATTAGCTCACATTTCTGACTTTATAATTTACAATTGCGAGTTTATATCTCACAATTCTGAGAAAAGACGGAATTGTGAGCCAAAAAGTCGCAATTACCTTTTTAATTTTTATACTGTGGCAGAAACAAGCTTCCATATTAAAGCAGTACAGAAAGTATTGAATGAAAAGTGTTTCTGTTGTTACATGTAAAAGTTTATTTGACAAATATCACATCTAGTCCATTTCATGTGCAATAAAGAGCGGAAAGCAGAAAGTGTCGGATTTGACGTCTTGGTTTTGAACTCCTCCTCCAACTTCAGGTGGAAAATCTGTCCGATCCGTAAGACCAGCTGATGTGGATGATGACGAGGACACCGACTGCTCAAATGTTAACTGGTAAGCTGCTACCTAACAATAAAAATTCAGTTTAACAATTCATTAACTTGCTGACTAATTGATACCGTATGAGAAGGGGTCGACAGCCTGTAAACTGCTTGTGTGTCAGCATTGCAGCGGCAGGAATAGTGCTGTAAAAAGCACTGGAGACTTCGGTACGAAGAATGACATTATGACATTTTATAAATGTTATTTCTGTAGCTTTTCTTCAGTACCGAGTAGAGACTGATAGGCGGCTGCTTTCAGCCGCTTTCATGTGTATTTGTGTGAGCGTTCCTCTGTGAAGAGAGTCTAAGGTTTCTATTTTCAGTGTGTTATTTGAAGCTCTGAGCATTGTAGCCAATCACAGATGTTGAAAGCATTAACCCAATGGCCAATCAGGGTTAGTCAGAATCCCCTCAATACTGCTCAAAATGAGATTTTCTTCAGTGCGAGCTCAGTTCTGAGGTCTGCATGTGTAGCGGGAACAGTTGGGTGACAGTTAAGCGTTCCCAGCAATCTGTGGAATGGTGGAATAAACACACGACAACAATGTGCGTGTGATCAGCTCCGGTCTTGCTGGGTTATCTATTTATTTCAAAATGTTCACATTAGAACAAACACAAATGTAAAAAAGAAAAAGAAAAAGAAAATTATGCAAAACTTCACTGTTTCAGTCTCTTTCTTACAATTACACAGTGTTTTCATTAAGATATGTCCATCAGCCAATCACTGTGTTACTCATTTGCATATCAAAATGCTGTTCAGTGTACATATTCAAAGGGTGTGTAAGGTGTTCTCAGCAGTTCAGGTGGAGTTTTCAGCTCATTCCACCAGAGAGGAGCAGAGTGGGTGAGTTTTGGTTCGTGACAGTGTCATCATTTTGAATAATCTTCTGTCCGGCACTGGGAACCAGTGGAAGGAGAGCAGGAGGGCTGTGACCTGGATCTCTTTGGCTGGTTGAAGACCAGATGCCAGATCACCTGCAGAGGCTCGGTCTCGTTGGCTCGAGTGTTTCAGGAGTTCAGTCTTGAAATAACAAGAGCTGTTGCCACATGTTCAGACTGGATGGGTCTGATTTACCTGATGTTGTAAAGGGCAAACCTGCCATTGTGGAAAAGCTCAGTGTTGTTATATTCCACCCAAAGGATCCTTACTGTCTAATATTATTTGCATATAGTTAAAAATGATTATTTTCCAACTAGAATTAGAAGTAGAATTTCCTACACAGTTCTGTAGGCTTTTTAAAAAAAATGGTCCCCCCAATGCTCAACACACTTAAATTCTTGTTATACATATTATATATTATATGTTATAATATTATATAAACTGTGTTTTGTATGTAGAATACCTACTATATTATCTGCTGAATTTGCATAAATATGTACACAACAGGGTACTCCGCAAGAAATACTGTGTCCCACAATGACAGTACACTCCACTTTCTGCACATCTTCACCAATGTGATGAAGTAAAATCTGCCAGGTTTTCGTAGATATCTTTTATTCTTGACTCATTATTAGACTGGAAAGCCTAATATTAGACTGTTTTTAAAGGAATAGGCAGTATTTGGTTGGTGCAGCAACTCTCTTTTCCCGCTTGAACCTGCCATTTTGTGTCTGTGGCTGCTTCCTGTTGCTATGGTTACTTCCGCAGTGAAATAAGAAGGCTCCATTAGATGTTTCAGATAATCACCCATCGCCCGCATTCGCTCTCGCTCTCCTTTGGGGTGCAGATAAAACAGCTCTATTAATTTACTTTGAATAAGAGCAGTCTCTAGATTGCTTTTCCCACACCCCAGTGTTGAGCTGAGGTTTCCAGTCCTGAATTCTGTGCTAATGTGGTTGTATCATTCACCTCGTCCTTCAGTGATTGCACCAAGTTTGTACACATGTACTGTACACATTCACAAATGTCAATAATTGCAGACAGGCATAATGCTTCAGTACTCCTAGTTATATTAGCATATTTTGAACGAAAGACAAACAAGAATTGAGAGTGTGCTTGCTTGGGTCGTACTGACAAACACACACACACACACACACACACACACACACACACACACACACACACACACACACACACACACACACACACACACCATTCCATTGACCTTTCCATTGAAATCCACCTTAACCCACCTGTCGATCAATCACAAGCAGCCTTCGGCTGCTTTTGGTCGCCCTTTAGGGGTCATGGTGCGTTCCAGACAACTTTCCACCTCTTACTTGAAAATGATGACTGGAAAAGTACTCTAAATTCGATCATTTCCAACCTTAGTAAGAAGCATTGTTTGATGTAATTTCCAAGATGGCACATCACTTAAGCCCTAGTCGGATGGTAATTGTTTCTCATGGGGTCATAAGGAATTTTCAACATTTACAGGGGCTAGTCTGTGATTTTATTGCTGTTAGAATCCAGAATGTCAGTGTTTTTCTCCCACCACCAGCGTAAAAATCCCCAGCTGAATTACATATGTTATTTTGACAAAGACCATATTGCTGTCAGAATCCACATCACTGACTTTTCAAGAAGAGATCAATTAAAAAATCACTGTTTAAATCCTTTTTGACCACTGCCGAGCAACATATGGTTGAGCTTCGCTGTAATTGGGATGCATTTTAAAGATGTAGCCTACACTTTAACATAAAAGGAACGTTAACATTTGAAATGGGCCGTTATTATGGCAGCACTTATATACATTAAAAATACAAACCAAGCATCTTTGTATACCTCATGTAAATAAGACGCTGTATTCAATTTATTCTTGCTAATTTCCACATTTTTAAAATGACATTTTAAAGATTTTTGAGATAAAAGAGAAAACCATTTGAACTATAGCGTGTCTATCTTTTTATTTTTAAAAAGGAGACTTAAATACTCAAATAATAAATAGGTTATTATTTTCCTATTACTTAATAAAAATGTAATTACATACATTTTTATTTTTATTTTTTATTATTCCAAACATATAACATTTTATTTACAGCAAACAATCATGCGACTGACTGACCACGTGTGCAGCGCGTTCCTGGGTTCGTAGAATCACAAAATTCACTCCACCGTCAATTAATAAAAGTTTTATTATTTTTACGTATGTTCACATGAGAAACAATTAACGTCTGAATAGGGCTTTAGGCTCAACTGTGTTTAATTGTACTTATCTGGTAATCAGAAATAACTGGGTAGGTCATGGAAAAATGCCCTGGTTAACCCTCTGGGGTCTGAGGTGTTTTCTGGGCCCTGGAGGTGTTCTGACATGCTCTGACATTTGTGCTTATTTCTGTTACTTGTGACATTTTCATGGCTAAAGTCTGATTACACTGTATTCAGCACAAACTCTGCTACAATATGTCAGCAGCATGTATGTAAAAGTTTGTAGTTTTGAGATAATGACATTTATGCGTGGTTTGAAGGTTATGAAACCCATACTGATTATTTCTTCACACAACTTTTGAAAATTGCATCACGTAGCCTAGAATATTTGCGAGAATATGTGAAAATCATGAGATAAGACAATATGAGATAAGACAATATATCGATTTACAATTTGTAATATGTGTTTTGTGTAAGAAAGCTTTATGCGAGGAGGCATGAACACATCCTGAATATTAACGCTTTCACACCTGAGAAAGACAAAGACCCTCCCCTAATGGCCCTATTAGGAGCTATCAGGCCCTGTCATTCTGAGCAACCTTGCACAAAGAATGAGGAGATTTAAAAAATAATGGCTTTTTGATTGTTTGGATTTATTTACAACACAACATAATCCAAAGGTACACAACAAATGACAAAAAAATCACACTATTGAAAACAATGATCCAAAGACAGAGACCTTTGTGCCATTCCTAAAAACATTGTACATACCTGTCATTTCCAAGGTGTTTGATTTTTCACTTTACCATGTTCATGTACAGAGACTCATGTGAATGTTGAAGTCAGCAGGACTCCTCAGTGGGGCATCTGGGCCCTGTAAAAACAAAAAAACCTGTAGGTTCAAAAAAACTATAGGGCTGCACGATTTTGGGAATACATTTTAGATTTTTCTGGTTAAAATTGCTTTTTAAAATTCACAGAATACACACACACAAATGTTTCCAACAATATATAATGAACACCAGGTTTGTTGTGCCTTGTAGGCATAGGCTACGCAGCGCTGCATAAAATAATAATAACAATAGCCTATAGTAGGCAGCCTATAAATCGTTAAAAAGGAACACTTCAGTAACAACTACGCTAGAGAAAAATATATTGATTGTCATATGTCACTTCAAATGTTTCTATTCGTTATAATTTCAAACGCACAGCGCATTTTGAATATGAAACATTCAAACGCACAGCGCGCTCCAAAATATTAAACATTATGGTTACCATATTATACATATCTACGTTTGAGCAGATATCCACAAACACAGTATTTAACAGTAAACACGGGGTCTAAATATTATAATATTCACCATATATCTAGCAACATTAAAACATTAGCAACAACGTCATCGGAATGCAAACGTCAGAGGCTATAAATAGACGTTTGACAGGTGCGCTCATCAGGTCATTTTGTCTGAAGAACGTCCTGAACACGTCCTCAGTGCAGCAATAAAGCGCAGCATCTCGTTCCCACTTTTTCAGGGAACAGGGTTAGAGTCAAGTAACCTGAGATGCTCCCTTTCAAAAGCTACACTCAATGCTGCGAGAACAGCGCTAGGGGAATGAGAATACCAACGCAGCTGCACTGGAAGTGTCTCTGGACCCCTCATGGTTGTGTAGTGTGTGCACACAAAGACGAGAAGGACATGACCTTGGGATGTCGACTCAAGGACGTGAGAGCCCGAAGTAACGTGAACACTGGATCTGGTTCACGTGATCTGGACCGCGCGCCTCATAGGCTAGAGCAATAGCATCCCTCACCCAATGCGATAGTCTGCTTTGTGGCGGCCGCCCCCCAGTTACGGCCCCCATGACAAAACAACAGCTGTTCTGACTTAGGCCACTGGCTAGTGTGGGGGACGTTAATCTGAAGAGCACGAACCGGACACAGTAAGTGGAGTTTCTCCTGCTCCAGCCTAGTGAACGGAGGATGAAAGAAGGATTCAACAATGACCGGATGTACTGTCAAAAATGAAACTTTGGGAAGATAGTCAGTGTGAGGGTGTAAAATAGCCTTGACCGGTCCAGGGGCAAAGTATAAGCAGGACGGCGGAACCAACAGGTCCTGCAAATCTCCAATTCTCTTTAGTGATAGCCATGAAAAAACGACAACTCTAGATTCAGAAGCTTGTGGGGCTGGAGGTGTCAGTGAGAAGTAAAGGGGACATTGTACTGTTTCTTGTAAAGCGAAGAGGTCCACCTCTGCACAGTAACATTTTTCCCAGATCTGACTGACCACATCGGGATGGAGCTTCCAATCCCCATGTGTGACCTCCCGTCTGGACAATAAATCTGCTCCCACATTCATGCTTCTGGGATTGGTAATCGCCCTTGGGGACAGGAAATTGTCCTGAGCCCAAAGCAGAACCTGCTGTGCTAGTTTGTTCAAACGGCATGAACGCAGTCTGCCCTGGCGATTTATATAAGTGACTACCGCAGTATTGTCCACCCACACAAGAACATGGTAGCCCCTTAACTGCCGGAGGAAGTATTCCAGGGCCAGAAATACAGCCATCAGTTCGAGGCAATTGATGTGCCAGTCGAGATGACGGCCTCTCCAGATCCCCCGACAACGTGCACCTAGAGTGGGACCCAAGGTGAGAAACCAGGGTCTGAGCCACATAGAAAGGATATGAAGCCAGCAGCACGTATACCTTACCATAAACATGGATTTTAGAAAGGGCACGAAGCACTCTGCGTGTGCCCTTACCCTTGTTTGCCTCTGGGGATTAGCCCTGGGATGAAATCCCCTGGCTCTGAGCCACAGCTGAAATGGTCTTATGTGCAGAAGGCCCAAACATATCACCGTGGACACAGCTGCCATAAGACCTAGAACTCTTTTGAAAGGGATGGAAAGTAATTTCTACCAGAAAGACTCGGGAGATAGAATGATGTAACAAAGCATTAATTTATTGACAGCCCAGCAACCAATTATTTATAAAGTTCTTTGGCATAGGCCCCTTCCGTAGTGCATAATCCAAGGGTAGCGGATCTGCATTTCGTGCCTGAAGATGAAGGCAGGTGCGCAGCCGACCCCCCGGGAGGTATGGACAGGACCATCCTGGTGGTGGTGGGGAGGGTAGGGGTAATTGTTTGCGTCAGCATCTGCATCTGAAACGCGACAGAAAATGATCTTTAACTCAGTGAATGCTCGTCACACTGACATGAAACATATGTCTTTACAAAGCTTGAAGTCTCTATTTTAAATTATGTAAATCATATAAAAAACAAATATTCTCTGTTTAAGTAATCCGTATGCATTTAAATGCATTCTGATGACGTCATCAACAGAGGTTATTTAAGCCGAATTATTTGGCGTGTTTGCCACACTACTTCACAACCGGTCAAACGAAGATGTTTTCCCCATAGCACTGTTCGTGCAGCATTGAGTGTGGCTTTTGAAAGGGAACTGGTTTTCTCTCCTCCGTGTGGAACGTGGTGTCCGAGTTGCGTCTGGATTGGCGTTCCATCTGATGTTTGTGCTTTTGAGTGAGGTCTGATGGTTATTAACCCTCTGAGGTCGACAAACGCGCCGGCGCGTTTTGCTGGATTTTCTTCACATAGTAGCACAATAAACTTAAATTTCTCCGTCATTTATGGTCATACAGAAAAAAGAAATATGAAAAAAGATTCTGTGATATTTCTACTTTTGTATGTGTCCACTTACAATCGAATCAAAACATTGTGCTTTTGTAAAATAAAGAAAAATAAACAGGGTGTGCGTTCTGCCTCTCCGTCGCGGTGAACTTTTTTTTCTTGAGCACGTCTATAAACTGAAACAAAACTCAGCGAATACTTGTCACACATTTATGAGCCATATACCTTTATAAACATTTAAGTGTGTACTTTTAAATGATCGGATTCAAACTGAAAACAAATATTCTCTGTTTAAGTAATTTGTATAAAACCAACAAGATTTCCAGCTTCTCACGTGCTTGCTAATTATTTTTAATTTGACCACGCCCACGCGCGCAAAAGAGATTCACATGCAAATCTCCACATGGAACGCGAACGCGCTCGTTACCTCAAAAACAAAGCACCAAAAAAACTTCACAAGTCTCTGCTTTTCGTCGAGTTTGAAAGACGTGCCATGAGCTTACATTGGATTTACCTCAGAAGAAGAAGAACGTGATTTGAAGACAAGAAAGATGTAAGGTAAGAAATTCTTAATTATTAGTTCATGTTATTGTTGCATAAACTTCACATTGCAGTTGAACTGTTGCTAGATATATGGTGAATATTATAATATTTAGACCCGTGTTTACTGTTACTGTGTTTGTGGATATCTGCTCAAACGTAGATATGTATAATATGGTAACCATAATGTTTCATATTTTGGAGCGAGCTCTGGTTTTGAATGTATCATATTTGGAGCGCGATCGCGTTTGAAAAGCAAAACGCACCAAACAAAGGCTTCATGGTTTTACTATTATCTCATTTCATATCATCATAACGAATGGAAACATTTGAAGTAACATATGATAATCAATATATTTTTCTCTAGCGTAGTTGTTACTGAAATCTTTTGGAAGATTTATATGCTGCTATAGGTTATTGTTATTATTATTTTATGCAGCACTGTGCATAGCCTATGCTTACAAGGCACAACAAACCTGGTGTTCATTATATTATATATTGTTGGAAACATTTGTGTGTGTGTGTATTCTGTGAATTTTAAAAAGCAATTTTAACCAGAAAAATCTAAAATTTATTCCCAATAAATTTTAGAACTATATTCCCTATAGTTTCTCTTAATATCAGGATGTTCACTTTTTTTTTTCTTTCAGGGCCCAGATGCCACTGAGTCCTGCTGACTTCAACATTCACATGAGTCTCTGTATATGAACATGGTAAAGTGAAAATCAAACACCTTCGAAATGAAAGGTATGTACAATGTTTTTAGGAATGGCACAAAGGTCTCTGTCTTTGGATCATTGTTTTCAATGAGTGCTTTTTTGTCATTTGTTGTGTATATTTGGATTATGTTGTGTTGTAAATAAATCCAAACAATCAAAAAGCCATTATTTTTTAAATCTCCTCATTCTTTTTGCAAGGTTGCTCAGAATGACAGGGCCTGATAGCTCCTCATAGGGCCATTAGGGGAGGGTCTTTGTCTTTCTCAGGTGTGAAAAGCTTACATATTAATGAGGTGATTACGCCCCTTCGCATAAAGCTTTCTCACACAAAACACGTCTTAGAAATTTTAAATCAATATATTGTCTTATCTGAATGAGCAGTCAGGATGATTTTCACATAGTTTTGGAGCAAATATTCTAGGCTACGTGATACAATTTTCAAAAGTCTTGTGAAGAAATAATCAGTATGGGTTTCATGACCTTATTTCAGTGACATTTTTTTTTTTTGTATTTTCACAAACCACGCATAAATGTCATTATCTCAAAACTACAAACTTTTACATACTTTCAGCTGATATATTATTGTAGCAGAGTTTGTGCTGAATACAGTGTAATCAGACTTTAGCCATGAAAATGTCACAAGTAACAGAAATAAGCACAAATGTCAGAGCATGTCAGAACACCTCCAGGACCCAGAAAACACCTCAGACCCCAGAGGGTTAAAGGGACACTTCACCCATTTGCATTAAGCTTTGTATCCTTAGAAACCCAGTCACATTTTTGAATGGTCGTGCATTATTCCCTCATTTTCCCTTGAGATGGGATAAATACGGATTTCAGTGTTGCAGTTCCTGCTTATAATTATGTAAAAATCGTCATTTTGCGTCATTCTAAGCAGGAAGTCCTATCTCTTTGTAGAGGGGTTGAGACTACAAACACTCATTCCTCATTTTTTCCAGGGGGTGGGACCCATTCACGATACAGACCTATTACAGATCAGTGGGTGGGACTTCACTTGCAGAAACTAAAAGCAATATCCGCCATCTTGTTTGGAAGCTAAGCTAACAGGTGCTGTGGTGCCAGATGTGAAGTTTCGACAATGGGGGACAAAGGTACTCAATATGGAAGAAGATGATTTCGAAAGTCTGATGCTCAAATCAGATGTTCGTGGCTATCTTTACGACCCATACAGAAAAAAAAAATATTGAAATATATTTTAAAGTGTCAAAAATATATGTGGCATATTTTCCAAATACATTGAAATATATTTGCATTGTTATTCACTTATATTTATCATTTTGAAATATATTCTGAAATATAACAAAAATATATGATGTTAAGTGTGAAATATATTTACATGTATAACATGTAAAATATATGACAAAATATATGGTCATAAAATGTTTAGCTTGCTAAAGAAGGGTTGAAAATGTATTTTGATCATAGTAATTCCTCTACCTTTTCCCCTATACACAACAGTAGGCTACCATATTTCACGACTGTATTATGACACACAGCTATAATAAGTACTGTACTTACATTTAAATGACTGCAATGTAAAATGACAGATAGTTGCTTTCCTAGGACTATTAGGCCATATTAGGTGGCACGTACCTAACAATAAGTGCAATTATTAGATTTATTGTTGTGTTTTATTGACATCTTTCCTGAAGTCATTTAAATATTGAAAATATGCACTATATTTATGATGCAAGTATAACAGTGACACTCCAACAGTGAAGTACACTTAAACAATAGATAGAACTCAGTGTCTAACACTGCATATACACTCTATTAAATAACTGTATTCAATTCTGTAAAAATAGGGGAAAAAAACTCTGCATTCTGTGTGTTATTTCCTACATAAAATTGTCATTTTAGGCCAATAAAGTCAGTAAAGGGGCAGCTGTGGCCTACTGGTTAGGGCTTCGGGCTTGTAACCAAAGGGTTGCCGGTTTGATCCCTGACTAGTATAAAAAATGTGAGGTGAGGGAAGTGGTAGAGCACTGCTCTCCCATGCCCACATCCACGGCTGAAGTGGTCTATCTAAAAAATAAACTGAAAATGTGTTGTTTGTTTGTGAAAATTTAAACTTTTTAAATTTCAAAATATATTTCAAATGAAACAATTTGCAAAAGTTAAAACATATATGCGCATATATGTTGTTAGTAAATATATTGACATATAAATATATTCATATATTTAACTAAAATATATTTATTGGACCAATTTCAAATATTTGCATATATTCCAAAATATATTCTGAAAATATATTTCAAATATATTTCTTTTGTGTATGGGGAGCTGCAATATAGCGAAGAGCAGCTGAGGCTGATGGAGAAGCAGGCTGAGCCGAGGCAGAAGACCTGCCTGTTGTGGACGAGGAGCCTGGACTGGCTCAAGCTGGAGCGGACTGGTGGTGCCTGTGTTCTCACTGTGCGCCTACTGTCCGTCTGCTGCAAAGAATTTCAATGATGCCAATTTCTCCTGGACGAAATCTCTGTGAGTGAGTCTGTGAGTGAGAAAGAGTGTGTGTGTGTAGCTCTACTACAGATAAGAAAGCTGCCTACAGGTAGATCTGTCTTCCATAATGTTTGTTCCAGTTCTCTCTGCAGTTATTCTGGTATGGATCCGAGTGTAATTTCAGTGTTCAAATATGTCTAAACAAAGAGAACTAAAGGAAAAAACACTCCAGGTTCCGAATCAAATGCTCCAAATGAACTAGGTGTGTAGGTTATTCAGAGGGAACGTCTGCATACTTTTCTTTAGGCAGCAAAGCAAGATCACTTCCACACAAGACTCTCTATTGTAAAGATAAAAGACAACAGGCACTGGGTTAAACAAGAGGGAAGATATCCGAACACAAACTTACAGCGCATGCTTGCATGGACACCGGATCAATTACTGTCTTACACACACCAACGGCTTCTCTTCATTACTAATTTCTAATTAACTTGTGTACTGGTGCTTGTATCTCAAAAAGCAAACAATGGCGCTTTTATCTGGGGTCGTGACATTTCAGGCAAACAAAGCAGTGGTCTGATGTGTGACTGATGTGCTCATGATGACACTGGCATTTCCACAGTGGACTGATTTATCTGTCTGACAGCGTCAGTGCTGATGTGATTGTAAGTCATCACCTTTACGCTAGTTAAAATCTCACACAACCTCTGAAACTTAATCTGAAAGAGAAGAGCTGATCCAGTTAGTGTGAATGTCTGCTCATAATACTCAGTAATACTCTAATACACTAATATCTTTCACTGAGGAAAGCCTAATCTGTCATTGTTAGATCTAAAGTGATGTTTTAGAATTAGTAACGGAAACTTGTGAGTGTCTGTTAAACTATCAACTACAGCTTTGAATCCATGGCAGAAGAAAGTAGTTCCACACACAAGAGCGTCTTTTGAGTCACTCTTTTGTTTTTTGTTTTGTTTTTTCATGTTTATTTACATACTTTTATACTGCTGTATAAAATCAATACAGACCCATATCTGATTACCTGTCACATGAGGTAATCAGAGGTAAAAATAGACCTACATTTGTAAAATGAAGTTTACTCTAAGGCAGAGTAAGTGATTTCCCGGAAACAAATCCAAACAAACACACCCCTCCCTTCATTGCTCCACCCCCTAATGCACAAACACACAATGCAGTGGATGTCTCTTTATCATAGCTGAAGCAAAGCAAAATAATACTTTGTGAAAAATAAAGTGAAGATGACGAACAAACAACAAGGAAGAAAAAAAAAATTAACATACAGTTCAGAAGAATATATAAGCAAGAGTTGGTTGTTAGTCACCAGGAGCTGACAATTGAAACAGGGTTTTCTAGTTCCCTTTCGAGGGAACTCGCGATGCGTCAATGACGCTTTGGGAACACTCCTGCGTGATTGCGTCTGAAGCACTTGTGTCAACTAGTCCAATGGCGAGAGTGGGCGTCATGGGCGGGTGAATCACGACCAGGAAAGGATAAAGCACATCCGGAATAGAACCGCACTAGCTTCTGTGCCTCAGCAAGCGCTCTGTGTTACATACTGTCTGTCTTATTTATTGTTGTCTGTCACTATATCAGTCACAAGCATAGATATTATGGCGAACAAAACAACCTTAGATCGTGTGATCCTCCCTGCCCTCTTTCTTTAAGGGTGGGGATACACACAATCTATGTGTTGTTTGTTTGGAACGGAGCATGATCTGTCAGCGCTCAAGGGCGCTGACTACGAGCATTGCGAGTTACTATCGCTTTACTCGCTCCGTTCCTGCTTGTCACTCTTTCAGGAGGGTGTTCAGGCTCGCGTTCCTCGCAGTACCGGCCCCGTTGTTGCCGAGGCACCACGGAAGCTGTATTGTGGGGTTCGCAAATGGATCTCGCGGAGGGGTTAGAGACGGGCTCCGCCTTTTCTCTGCCTTTACCCGGGGGATCCAGCGCTCTCTCTCTGGGATCGGAAGCCCGCGCCGCGGCTTCTTCCGCCCTCATTAGAGAGCTCTGTGTTTCAGCAGTCTATCTCTGAGGAGGTAGAGGTGCTGAACATCGATGCAGGGGAATAAAAACTCACCACCCTCATCTATTAAGAGCATGTTCGAAGAATCATGTAGCTCTATATAAAAATGAAAATAGTGGACGGGCTATGTTCATTCATAAACATTACCGACGTGTGTGCACTATCGGGAGTTTCCCCATGCTACTGTTTATTTACAAAAGACTGCAATAAGAATCGAGTGGTTATGCAAATGCAATGCATAGTTTAAAGAGATACATAGTGTATTGCAAGCTATGAATTTATGATTCTTTTATTGAATGTTGAAATAATTTTTTATATATATAAGCCTATATATATATAAATATATATTCAGCCTTTCATCCAGACTATGTTAACTTGTCTGGTTAAAAGCTTTTGCTGTTTGATTCTGAGGAATTAAATAAGTAGGCTGCATTTAAATTTGCATATCTGACTTTCATTAGTTAGATTCATGTATAAGTTCAGCATTTCATCCAGACCGTGTTAACTTGTCTGGTTGATCTTTTACTACATTTAATTGTGAGGAATTAAATGGTATAATTCGGTGCTGCAGCTGTCCACCTCCGAGGAGATGGATGTGCTGAGCATCGAGTTAAGGGAATTGAAGCTTCTCCATCTCAATCCCCTGTGTACAATGAGTTTTGGAGTTTATAGCTTCCAAGTCAGGGCTTTCCAGTTTTTCCCGATCTCTACTAATAAAAAATGATATCCCGGATCAACCCTTTCTACCTGGATTTTCAATTCAAAAAATTGATGTTTAATAAATTGAGTTGAAAGAGCTTGGGCATGGCCGATGCCAAAGGCAGAACAGATGCTTGCGAGCTATTAGTACTGTTACGGCTTAGGCTCCCCTTAAGGCTCGGCATTACTCTCCAGGCCAGTTAGAATCTCTTGCCGCTGTTGGGTAAGGCGTAAATAGGGCTGCTGTGCGGAGCAGCCCTGGCCATTAACAAACTCCTTGTACAGGACAGAGTATCTCATAAAGATTTGCGACCGGAATGGCATTCTCAACAGAAGCCTTTGAAGCAGAAGATGGATCTGAGGACCGTTTTTTCTGCGAAAAAGGCTTCGGCCAAGGTCCTGACGCCACTGGTGTCAGACCTCTGAGGGCAACCCTGACCGGGGTGGAGCGGTGTACACCTCAGTATACGGTGTACTCACCCGACAGAGTATCTGGGTTTTACAGCCGCTACTTTATTGCGTCCCATTTTAGATCTTCGTCTGTTGAATTGTGCAGTCATGAAACTCAAGTTCCAGATGCTCACACTCAAACAGATCGTGACCAAAATCAGATCTGAGGACTGGTTTGCCACGATAGATTTAAAAGACGCTTACTTCTATGTCTCCATACCTCAACACAGGAAGTTCCTGAGGTTTCCTTTTGGGGTAAAGAATACCATTATCGGGTGCTTCCATTTGGTCTAGCTCTATCACCCCGCACGTTCACAAAGTGCGTAGATGCAGCTCTGGCCTCGCTCAGGCTGCAGTTCATACGCATTCTGAACTACATCGACGACTGGCTGATTCTGCGGAATCAGAACAGTTAGCGGCCCGGCAATGAGATGTCGTCCCCGCTCACATAAGAAATTGGGGTTGAGACTCAATGCCAAGAAGAGTGTGCTTTCTCAACTACAGAGAGCCACTTTCCTTGGTGTGGTATGGGATTTAGTTACAATGCGAGCCACACTATCGCCCGTTCGTGTAGCTGCTATCCTCACAGCCACAAAAGAGTTGAAGCTAGGCCAGTCACTCACTGTGAAAAAGTTCGAGAAACTGTTGGGCCTCATGACAGCAGCGTCCAATGTGATACCCTTTGGCCTGCTGTACATGAGACCCTTGCAGTGGTGGCTCAGAACCAGAGGGTTCTTCCCGAGGGAAAACCCACTTCGTACAATTAAGATCACGCGCGGTGTCTCCACGCCTTGGTTATATGGAGGAAATACTGGTTCCTATCCTACATGAAGAAATTGGGGTTGAGACTCAATACCAAGAAGAGTGTGCTTTCTCCACTATAGAGAACCACTTTCCTTGGTGTGGTATGGGATTCAGTCACGATGCGAGCCACATTATCGCCCATTCGTGTAGCTGCTATCCTCACAGCCACAAAAGAGTTGAAGCTAGGCCAGTCACACAATGTGAAACAGTTTGAGAAACTGTTGGGCCTCATGGCAGCAGCGTCCAATGTGATACCCTTTGGCCTACTGTACATGAGACCCTTGCAGTGGTGGCTCAGAACCAGAGGGTTCTCCCCGAGGGGAAACCCACTTTGTACGATCAAGATCACGCGGCGGTGTCTCCGCGCCTTGGTTATATGGAGGAAATACTGGTTCCTATCCCAGGGTCCGGTGTTGGGAGCTCTTTGCCATCGAGTTGCTATCTCGACAGATGCTTCCCTCACCGGCTGGGGAGCGGTAATGGAAGGCCGCTCAGCCCAGGGCCTGTGGAGGAGTCATCATCTTTCTTGGCACATAAACTGCCTGGAGATGATGGCAGTCTTCAATGTGTTGAGACATTTCCTCTCAGACCTGAGGGACCATCATGTGCTTGTCCGTACAGACAACACATTGGTGGTCTCTTACATAATCGGCAGGGGGTCTGCGTTCTAGTCCACTATGCAAACTGGTGCACCAGATTCTCTTGTGGTCCCCAGGGAAGCTGCTCTCCCTGAAAGCAGTTTATTTCAAGGGCATCAGAATGTAGGAGAAGACATCCTGTTGAGGCAGAGGCTGAGGCCCGGGGAATGGAGGCTCCACACTGAGGTGGTGGAGCACATTTGGGGGGTTTATGGCCAGGCACAAGTGGATCTCTTCGCGTCTCAGGATACGACGCATGGTCCACTTTGGTTCTCCCTCACACACCCAGCTCCATTGGGGCTGGACGTTGTGGTATTTACATGGCAGAGGCTACTTCTGCACATCTTTCCCCGATTACTTTGCTCCCAGGAGTTCTGGAGAAGGTCCGCCGGGACGGAATAATTCTACTACTAGTAGAACCGTACTGGCCGAGCTGACTGGTTCTCGGACCTGGTGTCTGTCCTCAACGGCTCTCCCTTGGAGATTCCAGTCAGGAGGGACCTTCGGTCTCAAGTGGAAGGGGTGAGCCTTTACCCCAGCCCAGAGATTTGGAACCTGTGGGTTTGGCCTCGGAGGGGGCCCAACTCATTGACTTTGGTCTCTCAACTGAGGTTGTGGAGACCATACTTCACTCCAGAGCTCCCTCCACGAGGAAACTGTATGTATTAAGTGATGGGTTTTCACTTCATATTGTGGATCTCGGACAGTGGGGCCCAGTTTACTGCCCGATTGGTACAGTGCTGGAGTTACTGCGGGTTCGTTTTTTCGCAGGGTTATCCCCTTCCACACTGAAGGTGTATGTGGTGGCCTTAGTGCCTACCATGTCCCTTTTGGTGGTACTTCCCTGAAAGGAGGGAAACCTTCCTCCGTGGTGCTTTTAGATCAGGACAGGAGTATGGCGGCTTAGAAGTCTTATTATATATGTAGATATCCCTGTAGGATGTGGTATGCGGCAGGCTGGTCCTCTCCGCTCACATTCGTAAGGCTTTCCAACTTCGACGTGGGCGCGTCCCCAGGTTCTCAGGTGCTCTTGTCTTAGTTGTGCAGTATTCACACAGACAGCCTGGAACAGCCTTCCTACCATTGTCCGGGAAGCAGACACACTCTGTCAGTTCAAATCTAGATTAAAGACACATCTCTTTGACATAGCGTTCACATAATACATTATAGACTTCTATAATTCAATATTAGGCTGCATAGATTAGGTCAGCTGGAACCGGGAACACTTCCCATAAATCCTGATGTACTTGTTACATCATGAGAAGAATGGCATCTACGCTAATTTTAGTGTCTTTGTTTATCCCAAGGTTTTCCCGCAGCCTGCCGGATCCAGGCCGTTTCCAGATCTGATGAAGGACCTTCGCCTGGACCCGGTGTCAACGCAGTGCTGAAGTGCCAACTAGTCTCTCCCTATGGAGGATCCCTTTCCCACTCTACAGATAACGCGTCATCGGGAAAACTCAATTTGCGTATCTACCCCGAATTGATAAAATAAAATAAAATTCTGAATCAAAACTATAAGGAAACACCAGTAATTTGTTTAGGTTTGGTTTGTAGGGAATTCCAAACCTGCACACATATATTCAAACGCACATAACTATAGAACCCGTTCTTAATGCGCATCTGAACGCCATCAGCGTTTCTCACAGGTTCGCGTTTAAAGTCTGTGTAGAGAGAATGGTGTCGTCTTGGCGGCCCTAATTTAAAAACAAATGATCGTTGCGACGGAAGCGAATCAATCAAAACTAACTTTAGCTGGAAAATAACTTTATTAAAGAACCGCTATAAAGCCAAAACAATCTTACGTTAAATTATACATTTATCTCTGTAAAGCTGCTTTGAGACAATCTTCATTGTTAAAAGCGCTATATAAATGAAAATGACTTGACTTGACTTGACAGGCTCTGGTTCGTATGCCGTTTTGGTATTCTCATTCCCAAAGCATCATTGATGCATCGCGAGTTCCCTCGAAAGGGAACGTCTCAAGTTACGACTGTAACCCTAGCTCCCTGAGAAGGGAACGAGACGATGCGTCACTTTGCCATACTTCCTACATCCCTGTGATCGACTTGCTTCGGCCCTTTTCGAAGCTAGCGCGGTTCTATTCCGGATGTGCTTTCTCCTTTCCTGGTCGTGACGTCACCCGCCCATGACGCCCACTCTCGTCATTGGACTAGTTGACACAAGTGCTTCAGACGCAATCACGCAGGAGCGTTCCCAAAGCGTCATTGACGCATCGTCTCGTTCCCTTCTCAGGGAACTAGGGTTACAGTCGTAACCTGAGACGTTCACTACATGCTATTCATGAGACTGGATCGGGTGAGTTAATGTTGAAATTAAGTGTTATTTCAAGTTTTCTGATTTAATGGATAGGTTAGGTTAAACAAAACTAGAGGTTTTTCGCATTCCGTGGAGAGAGAGCATGACTTTGTACAGAAAGGCCTTGAAACTGCTAGATCTGCTTATTTTTCAACCTTCTAAGAAGAAAACAATTATTTAAAACAGTGGCTAAATTAACAAGAATTAAAGCTTTAACCCCAGTTGTTTCCAAACAGCACAGCAGTAATGAGTTTATGAACTTACTTACAAGATTGATAATTGTGGCGAGCACGACGAGGTCGAGGGCCGTGGGAGGACGGCGCGAGGCCGGTGGCGCGATTGATAATGAGCGACACGTGCGCGACGCACCGGTCTCGCATCTCTCACGGAGGAGCGGAAGCATAAAGGAGGAGCGACGACAGTGAAGAGCGAGAGAGGACAGGCCTGTGTTTTAGTTGATGTTTTGTTTTTGGTTTATGTTGCCAGCAGTCGTCCGTGAGGGGCTGCTGGCTTTTACTTTTATTTTGTATTTGTGTCATTTTATTCATTAAATATTGTTGAATGTTCGCCGGTTCCCGCCTCCTTCTTCCCGTAACAACATACCTCGTTACACTGGTGCCGAAACCCGGGAAGAAGGAGGGACACACTGTCGGAGAGCCCTCGCTGCTGGGGGGGATCGCGGTGCTGAGGAGGTCGGGCAGCACGAGGGAGCGATGGCCGCCGATTGCTGCCCGAGGCGATGGTGCTGGAGCGATGGAAGAACTGGGGGGACGGAGCTCGAGCTCGCTGCCGTGCTCCTGGGTCGAGGAGGGGTGGCTGCCGTCCGAGAGGGAGCGGAGGAGTCCCGTTTGCCGTGGGCCGGAGCCTGTTGCCGTCGGCCATGATGGGGGCGGAGCAGGGAACGGGAGACTCGCTGCCGGCTGCCCTCAACCGGAGGAGCCATCGCCGTCCGCCAGGAGGCGGAGGAGCGTCGAGCTGTTCCCCAACGGATGTCCAGTACCATCGCATGGCACCGCGAGTGACTCTCAGCTGGTTGAGGACCGAGCGGCAGTGTGTCCGGGAACCGGATCAAGAAATATTTTTTTTTTTTTTTTTTTTTCCTCTCTCCCCTCTCTCGTCTCTGTCGCTCCTCGTGCTTCCGTCTCCTTTTCCCTCACCTCGTCTATCCATACCTCCAGCCCAGGTACCGCAGCCGCCGTGATCGGTCCCCCCGGGGAGGGGGGGAGGGGGAGTAAGCGCAGTCTCGTGGGTGCCCCCCGGCCTGCGAGGGGCGATGGGGGTATGTGGCGAGCACGACGAGGTCGAGGGCCGTGGGAGGACGGCGCGAGGCCGGTGGCGCGATTGATAATGAGCGACACGTGCGCGACGCACCGGTCTCGCATCTCTCACGGAGGAGCGGAAGCATAAAGGAGGAGCGACGACAGTGAAGAGCGAGAGAGGACAGGCCTGTGTTTTAGTTGATGTTTTGTTTTTGGTTTATGTTGCCAGCAGTCGTCCGTGAGGGGCTGCTGGCTTTTACTTTTATTTTGTATTTGTGTCATTTTATTCATTAAATATTGTTGAATGTTCGCCGGTTCCCGCCTCCTTCTTCCCGTAACAACATACCTCGTTACAATAATATTAGAGAGAAAATTATAACTATGCAACCGTATACTACAGTATCGCATCAGATAGTGCATTGTAGTCTCCCTGAGGAAAAAATCGATTTGTTGCTTTTTTCTAAACTCGTTAAATCATCTAAATCGACAACATGTATGTTAGACCCTATACCGACTAAGCTACTGAAAGAGATGCTTCCAGAGGTCACAGATCCTCTTCTTAATATCATTAATTCATCTTTGTCATTAGGATACGTACCGAAAACTTTTAAGCTGGCTATGATTAAACCGCTTGTTAAAAAACGAAACTTGATCCTACAGAATTAGTCAATTACAGGCCGATCTCGAATCTACCTTTTCTGTCAAAGATACTAGAAAAGGCAGTATCTTCATAACTATGTTCTTTTTTTTGAAAGAAATGGAATCTGCTAGGATTTCCAGTCAGGATTTAGACTGTACCATAATACTGAGACAGCTCTCATTAGAGTTACAAATGATTTGCTCTTATCATCCGATCATGGTTGTATCTCTCTATTCGTGTTACTCGATCTTAGTGCTGCATTTGACATTATCGACCACAACATTCTTTTAAATAGACTCGAAAATTATGTTGGCATTAGTATGGTTTAAACCATACTTATCTGACCGTTATCAGTTTGTAGCAGTAAACGAAGAGAAGAGTCATATCAATCACAAGTTCAGTATGGAGTACCACAAGGCTCAGTACTAGGACCACTGCTGTTCACTCTGTACATGCTACCCTTGGGAGATATCATTAGGAAGCATGGAATTAGTTTTCACTGTTATACTGATGATACTCAGCTCTATATTTCTTCACGCCCTGACGAAACGTACCAATTCACAAAATTAACGAAATGCATAGCTGATATAAAAATCTGGATGACTAGTAATTTCCTACTACTAAACTCTGAAACAACAGAGATTCTAATTATTGGACAAAAACCTCCGCACGTAATAACCTAGAATACTGTCTAACACTTGATGGCTGCTCTGTCAAGTCTTCGTCATCGGTTGCAAACCTGGGTGTGCTCTTTGATACCAATCTTTCATTTAAAAGCCACGTTTCTAGTATCTGTAAAACCGCATTCTTCCATCTTAAAATATATCTAAATTACGTCATATGCTTTCAATGAAAAATGCGGAACAGTTAGTTCATGCGTTCATGACATCAAGGCTAAATTATTGTAATGATGTTATGGGTGGTTGCACTGCACGCTTAATAAACTACAGCTGGTCCAAAACGCAGCAGCTCGAGTTCTTACCAGAACCAGGAAGTATGACCATATTAGCCCAGTTCTGTCAACACTGCATTGGCTCCCTATTACACATGGTATACATTTTAAAATATTGCTAATTGCTAAAGAACTAAATGGTTTAGCTCCGCAGTACTTGAGCGAGCTCTTAACACATTATAGTCCTTCACGTCTATTGCGATCTCAAAATTCTGGCCAGTTGATAATACCTCGAATATCAAAATCGGAGGACACGATGACAACGCAGTCCTGAAGTGTCAACTAGTCTCTCCCCTGTGAAGGCCTCAAAATTATTCCAGTTCGCATGGATACATGGAAACGACAAAAAAAGCTGTATTATGGCCACACAAGTACGCCCCTGCGCACATATATATTCAAACGTGCATATCTATAGATTAAACACGTAATACACATGTACATGCCGTCACCGTTTCCACAGATTTACGTTTTTGAAGTTTACACAAAGATGATCACGTTTTTCAAAATGTTTCAAAACTTGCACCTTGGATCCTGTTTCAAAGATGGGTGTCGGTGTCGTGTAAGCGGCTCCTAAATTAATAAGCAATGATTTTTACAACGGAAGTGAATCAATCAAAACTAACTTTAGCTGGACTATAACTTTGTTCTAGATCTGCTGTAAAGCCAAAACAATCTCTGTTACTGTCATTTCCTATCATCACTGTAAAGCTGCTTTGAAAAAATCTGTATTGTTAAAAGCGCTACATAAATGAAGGTGACTTGACTTGACTTAAAGGCAAAGTCTTAACATCTCTCATATATCATTGTTTACTAGCCTGTTGTGTTTTTTTTAGGATGAGCCTTTAAACATGAGGCATCATGTCAGGTTCACAGTGAAGTAAATGCTGGACCTTCAGTCATCTTGATATGAGGAAAAGAAGTTCCAAACATTTAGATCTGGTTTCATTTGGCCTTCTGTCACCTGCAGGAGATGTTCATCATTTGTAGGTCAGCTTCAGTAAAACCATCTGCTAAAAAGTAAATGTAAATGTGCTGCATTAAAACATATTTTTAACATTAATAAGTATTGTATGAATTCCATGTGAAAAGCATAAAGTAGTAATAAAAATATAGACCTTTTCCTCCAGTTATAGTTTGAGAAGGTTATACATGTGAGGGTTTTGACCCACTCAAGATGAAGTTTTCTTTGAACTGCATGTGACTTGATCAGTCTCCTGTTGAGAGCCAGCCGCCAGCAGCAATAACAGGCTCTGAGATGAATGTGGGCATGTGTACGTGTGTGTGTGTGCGTGCGTGTGTTGTGTGTGTGTGGCTGTTCTGCTCCTGACCGCAGGGTTTGAAGGCTCCGGGTCTCTCCGAGCTCTAGTTTGTTTAATTGCCTTCCTCAGTCATTGATCAGCAGTGGCGGCCATTTTGCTGCAGAGTCTGAGAGAAACTGTGAACGGCAGGGGCTCCAATCTGTTACACTGTGACTGTCCATCAAAGTCATGCTCCCAGGCAACCCTGTCGCCTGGCAACCTTCATGGTTCACACACAGACAGAGAGAGAGAGAGAGAGTGAGTGAGAGAATCTCTCTACAAACCTATCTATCTATCTATGAGGTTTCCATATCTCATATCAGGTCAGTTTGGTCTTTCTTGGATTTCATTGTTTCCAGTGGTTGTAAACGCTCTTTGGGCCCTATTTTAACGATCTGAAACTTAAGTATCAAGCGCAAAACGCAAGTAACTTTGTGGGCGGGTCTCGGGCGCTGTTGCTATTATACCGGCGGGATAAATGACTCTTGCGCCCGACGCAAATCGAAAATGGGTTGGTCTGAAGTAGCTTCATTACTCATAGGTGTGGTTTGGGTGTAACGTGAAATAAACCAATCAGAGCGTCATCTCACATTCCCTTTAAGAGCAGGCGCGCTTGTTCCATGGCGGACTGCTATTATAACGGCGGATTTGCCAGACGCGCGCCAGCAGCGGTTCACAGCCGAGGAGACCGACGTTCTCGTCAGGGCCGTAAAACACAGAGAAGTGACATTGGGGATGGAGAAACACACACAAATTAGCTTCGGTTAAACAGGCGTATAATAATTTGGGTAAATGTGTAAGCTAGATTTATGCCTATTTTTTCACATCTTCATGGACACCACAATGATTTCCCTCGTGTGGTAATATTTTTCCTTGTAATAATTTATGATTTGCAAAAATGAAAACTGCTGCTTCTGTGTAGATGAGAGAATCAAAGTGTATGCGCGTTGTGCACACGCTACATTGATTATGGCCAAGCATGCGCCCTTAAAATAGCATATGAATAACATAATCAACGCGCCACTGACTTTAGACGAGGTTTCTCCTGGTCAGTGGCGGAATTATTGAAACTGCAAAATAGCACCAGGGAAAGTTTGCGCTGGAACACGCCTCCTCTTTGCGCCGGAACACGCCTCCTCTTTGCGCTGGAACACGCCTCCTCTTTGCGCTGGAACACGCCTCCTCTTTGCGCTGGAACACGCCTCCTCTTTGTGCTGGAACACGCCTCCTCTTTGCGCTGGAACACGCCTCCTCTTTGCACTGGAACACGCCTCCTCTTTGCGCTGGAACACGCCTCCTCTTTGCGCTGGAACACGCCTCCTCTTTGCGCTGGAACACGCCTCCTCTTTGCGCTGGAACACGCCTCCTCTTTGCGCTGAACCGCCCCCGGGAGCGCAAATGCATTTCCTAATTTACCGACGTGCGTCTGTGGAGGGAAAATAGTGCGCGGGTGAGAAATTGGAATGATAGATGCGTCGCTGTACAAAGTCAATTGCGCTGGGTGCGAGATAGGGCCCATTGTCAGTAAAAGTTTTATATTTCTATAACAGGTTCATATGAAATTCACATCATACATAAGCAGTTCTAATGGACTTCTGAGACCAATGAGATGAAAAATGAAAAATCTTGGGCCAGATTTCCATCAGGCTTTCAGCGTTCACAATCAAAACTTGAGCCTAACATCACGATGAAAATGGAGGGAAAGAATATTACTTGACTTTACTTATGTTTCTTCATGAGATTTTGAGACAAAAGCAGAGCAAAATAGTCATGAAGCCACTAATCCAGCCCTGCTGTTGTGATATGACAGATATTGCAGCAGTGTGTGCATGAGTGTGTGTGTGTGTGTGCGTGCGTGGGTGTGTGTGCATGAGTGTGTGAGTGTGAGTGTGTGTGTGTCTGTGTGTGGGTGGGTGGGGGAGCGCTGATGGAGGCGTCAGAGCTTTTACACACTTCAGCCGCAATTACCTGCTAACAGCTGGTTACTGCATAGCAATCAGCAAACCATTAACACTCCACATCCAACAGGCCGAGAGCTTTTACTCTCTCTTTCTTTCATCCTCCTCCTTTTTCTGTTCACAAAATGTTGCATTTTGTCACAGACCTTCAGCAAAAGCGACATTTACCTATATAGGATCCAACTTTTCCCCGACTATGCACATAATCTGATTATCATGTCTTTGCTTGGGATTCCTGAAGGGTCAGTGAGGGTATAAGACACAAAGTATAGAAATGCATGATGGGATTGCTGTGTAATGTAGTGTGATTTGTTTAAAGACACTTGTTTACTGTAGTGTCACCCCAACATTTCACACCAAATGTGAGACCACAGGTATATGACAAGCTGAAAGAAACATATGACTAAATTAACAAATATACTAACATTGAGTTTCTTGTGATGAAGAAAAAATGTAAATGCAACTGGCTTATTTACTCAAATAGAAATTATAGCATTTCATTCTGTTCTGTGACTTTGGTGCATCTAGTTTCAAAGCAGAAAGAACTTAATTGTTAACAAGACATTACGATCCTAAAATGAATAAATGTTCTATAATCATTTAACCATTACAAATCTAATATTTATTTTGTTTGCTGTGGAAAAAAACAACCTCAAACGCACCAAAAAAAATCATAAACATAAAATTTTCATCATGTGCTGTAATTAAAATATTCTAAATCCATATGATTGTGTTGTGTGAGAAACAGTTCCAAATTCTTTCTTCGGCTACAACCTCCGTAACAGTGAAAATGTAACTATAAATGAAACCTGCATAATTCCCTGCGGTTCATCATATAAAGAGGCTTCACTTTCAGTCCTAACAGACACCGCTTCTACTGCGTTACTACTTCTACCGCTCTCACATACTCTCACATACTTTCACCTGCTCTCACCTGCTCTCACCTGCTCTCACCTGCTCTCACCTGCTCTCTCCTGCTCTCACATACTCTCACCTGCTCTCACCTGCTCTCACCTGCTCTCTCCTGCTCTCACATACTCTCAGCTGCTCTCACATACTCTCACATACTCTCAGCTGCTCTCACATACTCTCACATACTCTCTCCTGTTCTCACATACTCTCACCTGCTCTCACATACTCTCAGATGCTCTCACATACTCTCACATACTCTCAGCTGCTCTCACATACTCTCACATACTCTCTCCTGTTCTCACATACTCTCACATACTCTCACATACTCTCTCCTGTTCTCACATACTCTCTCCTGCTCTCACATACTCTCACATGCTCTCACATACTCTCACATACTCTCACATACTCTCACATACTCTCAGCTGCTCTCTCATACTCTCACATACTCTCACCTGCTCTCACATACTCTCAACAGCTCCCACATACTCTCACATACTCTCACCTGCTCTCACATACTCTCACATACTCTCACCTGCTCTCACATACTCTCTCCTGTTCTCACATACTCTCACCTACTCTCACATGCTCTCACATACTCTCACATACTCTCAGCTGCTCTCACATACTCTCACCTGCTCCCACAAACTCTCACATACTCTCACCTGCTCTCACATACTCTCACATACTCTCACCTGCTCTCACATACTCTCACATACTCTCACATACTCTCAGCTGCTCTCACATACTCTCACATACTCTCACATACTCTCACCTGCTCTCACATACTCTCACATACTCTCACATACTCTCAGCTGCTCTCACATACTCTCACATACTCTCTCCTGTTCTCACATACTCTCACCTGCTCTCACATACTCTCACCTGCTCTCACATACTCTCACCTGCTCTCACATACTCTCACCTGCTCTCACATACTCTCACATACTCTCACATACTCTCAGCTGCTCTCACATACTCTCACATACTCTCTCCTGTTCTCACATACTCTCACCTGCTCTCACATACTCTCACATACTCTCACATACTCTCACATACTCTCAGCTGCTCTCACATACTCTCACATGCTCTCACATACTCTCACATACTCTCACATACTCTCAGCTGCTCTCACATACTCTCACATACTCTCAGCTGTTCTCACATACTCTCACATACTCTCACATACTCTCAGCTGCTCTCACATACTCTCACATACTCTCTCCTGTTCTCACATACTCTCACCTGCTCTCACATACTCTCACATACTCTCAGCTGCTCTCACATACTCTCACATACTCTCACATGCTCTCACATACTCTCACATACTCTCACATACTCTCAGCTGCTCTCACATACTCTCACATACTCTCACATACTCTCAGCTGCTCTCACATACTCTCACATACTCTCACATACTCTCAGCTGCTCTCACATGCTCTCACATACTCTTAGCTGCTCTCACATACTCTCACATACTCTCAGATGCTCTCACATACTCTCAAATGCTCTCACATGCTCTCACATGCTCTCACATGCTCTCACATGCTCACATACTCTCTCCTGCTCTCACATACTCTCACATACTCTCACATACTCTCACCTGCTCTCACATACTCTCACATACTCACATACTCTCTCCTGTTCTCACCTGCTCTCACATACTCTCTCCTGCTCTCACATACTCTCACATACTCTCAGCTGCTCTCACATACTCTCACATTCTCTCACATACTCTCTCCTGTTCTCACCTGCTCTCACATACTCTCACATACTCTCATCTGCTCTCACATTCTCTCACATACTCTCACATACTCTCACATGCTCTCACATACTCTCACATACTCTCACCTGCTCTCACATACTCTCACATACTCTCTCCTGTTCTCACATACTCTCAGCTGTTCTCACATACTCTCACATACTCTCACATGCTCTCACATACTCTCAGCTGCTCTCACATACTCTCACATTCTCTCACATACTCTCACATACTCTCAGCTGCTCTCACATACTCTCACATTCTCTCACATACTCTCACATACTCTCACATTCTCTCACATACTCTCGCATACTCTCAGCTGCTCTCACATACTCTCACATTCTCTCACATACTCTCAGCTGCTCTCACATACTCTCACATTCTCTCACATACTCTCACATACTCTCACATACTCTCACATTCTCTCACCTGCTCTCACATACTCTCACATACTATCACCTGCTCTCACATACTCTCACATACTCTCACCTGCTCTCACATACTCTCACATGCTCTCACATACTCTCACATACTCTCACCTGCTCCACATACTCTCACCTGCTCTCACATACTCTCACATACTATCACCTGCTCTCACATACTCTCACATACTCACATACTCTCACATACTCTCACCTGCTCTCACATACTCTCACCTTCTCTCACATACTCTCACATACTATCACCTGCTCTCACATACTCTCACATACTCTCACATACTCTCACATGCTCTCACATACTCTCACATACTCACATACTCTCACATACTCTCACCTGCTCTCACATACTCTCACATACTCTCACCTGCTCTCACATACTCTCACATACTCTCACCTGCCCTCACTTACTCTCAAATGCTCTCACCTGCTCTCACATGCTCTCACATACTCTCACCTGCTCTCACATACTCTCACATACTCTCACCTGCTCTCACATGCTCTCACATACTCTCACCTGCTCTCACATACTCTCACATACTCTCACCTGCTCTCACATTCTCTCACATACTCTCACATGCTCTCACATACTCTCACATGCTCTCACATACTCTCACATACTCTCACATACTCTCACCTGCTCTCACATACTCTCAGATACTCTCACCTGCTCTCACATACTCTCACATACTCTCACCTGCTCTCACATTCTCTCACATACTCTCACATGCTCTCACATACTCTCACATGCTCTCACATACTCTCACATACTCTCACATACTCTCACCTGCTCTCACATACTCTCAGATACTCTCACCTGCTCTCACATACTCTCACATACTCTCACCTGCTCTCACCTGCTCTCACATACTCTCACATACTCACATACTCTCACCTGCTCTCACATACTCTCACATACTCTCACCTGCTCTCACATTCTCTCACATACTCTCACATGCTCTCACATACTCTCACATGCTCTCACATGCTCTCACATACTCTCACATACTCTCACATGCTCTCACATACTCTCACATACTCTCACATACTCTCAGCTGCTCTCACATACTCTCACATACTCTCACATACTCTCAGCTGCTCTCACATACTCTCACATACTCTCACATACTCTCAGCTGCTCTCACATGCTCTCACATACTCTTAGCTGCTCTCACATACTCTCACATACTCTCAGATGCTCTCACATACTCTCAAATGCTCTCACATGCTCTCACATGCTCTCACATGCTCTCACATGCTCACATACTCTCTCCTGCTCTCACATACTCTCACATACTCTCACATACTCTCACATACTCTCACCTGCTCTCACATACTCTCACATACTCACATACTCTCTCCTGTTCTCACCTGCTCTCACATACTCTCTCCTGCTCTCACATACTCTCACATACTCTCAGCTGCTCTCACATACTCTCACATTCTCTCACATACTCTCTCCTGTTCTCACCTGCTCTCACATACTCTCACATACTCTCATCTGCTCTCACATTCTCTCACATACTCTCACATACTCTCACATGCTCTCACATACTCTCAGCTGCTCTCACATGCTCTCACATACTCTTAGCTGCTCTCACATACTCTCACATACTCTCAGATGCTCTCACATACTCTCACATACTCTCTCCTGTTCTCACATACTCTCACCTGCTCTCACATACTCTCACCTGCTCTCACATACTCTCACCTGCTCTCACATACTCTCACCTGCTCTCACATACTCTCACATACTCTCACATACTCTCAGCTGCTCTCACATACTCTCACATACTCTCTCCTGTTCTCACATACTCTCACCTGCTCTCACATACTCTCACATACTCTCACATACTCTCACATACTCTCAGCTGCTCTCACATACTCTCACATGCTCTCACATACTCTCACATACTCTCACATACTCTCAGCTGCTCTCACATACTCTCACATACTCTCAGCTGTTCTCACATACTCTCACATACTCTCACATACTCTCAGCTGCTCTCACATACTCTCACATACTCTCTCCTGTTCTCACATACTCTCACCTGCTCTCACATACTCTCACATACTCTCAGCTGCTCTCACATACTCTCACATACTCTCACATGCTCTCACATACTCTCACATACTCTCACATACTCTCAGCTGCTCTCACATACTCTCACATACTCTCACATACTCTCAGCTGCTCTCACATACTCTCACATACTCTCACATACTCTCAGCTGCTCTCACATGCTCTCACATACTCTTAGCTGCTCTCACATACTCTCACATACTCTCAGATGCTCTCACATACTCTCAAATGCTCTCACATGCTCTCACATGCTCTCACATGCTCTCACATGCTCACATACTCTCTCCTGCTCTCACATACTCTCACATACTCTCACATACTCTCACCTGCTCTCACATACTCTCACATACTCACATACTCTCTCCTGTTCTCACCTGCTCTCACATACTCTCTCCTGCTCTCACATACTCTCACATACTCTCAGCTGCTCTCACATACTCTCACATTCTCTCACATACTCTCTCCTGTTCTCACCTGCTCTCACATACTCTCACATACTCTCATCTGCTCTCACATTCTCTCACATACTCTCACATACTCTCACATGCTCTCACATACTCTCACATACTCTCACCTGCTCTCACATACTCTCACATACTCTCTCCTGTTCTCACATACTCTCAGCTGTTCTCACATACTCTCACATACTCTCACATGCTCTCACATACTCTCAGCTGCTCTCACATACTCTCACATTCTCTCACATACTCTCACATACTCTCAGCTGCTCTCACATACTCTCACATTCTCTCACATACTCTCACATACTCTCACATTCTCTCACATACTCTCGCATACTCTCAGCTGCTCTCACATACTCTCACATTCTCTCACATACTCTCAGCTGCTCTCACATACTCTCACATTCTCTCACATACTCTCACATACTCTCACATACTCTCACATTCTCTCACCTGCTCTCACATACTCTCACATACTATCACCTGCTCTCACATACTCTCACATACTCTCACCTGCTCTCACATACTCTCACATGCTCTCACATACTCTCACATACTCTCACCTGCTCCACATACTCTCACCTGCTCTCACATACTCTCACATACTATCACCTGCTCTCACATACTCTCACATACTCACATACTCTCACATACTCTCACCTGCTCTCACATACTCTCACCTTCTCTCACATACTCTCACATACTATCACCTGCTCTCACATACTCTCACATACTCTCACATACTCTCACATGCTCTCACATACTCTCACATACTCACATACTCTCACATACTCTCACCTGCTCTCACATACTCTCACATACTCTCACCTGCTCTCACATACTCTCACATACTCTCACCTGCCCTCACTTACTCTCAAATGCTCTCACCTGCTCTCACATGCTCTCACATACTCTCACCTGCTCTCACATACTCTCACATACTCTCACCTGCTCTCACATGCTCTCACATACTCTCACCTGCTCTCACATACTCTCACATACTCTCACCTGCTCTCACATTCTCTCACATACTCTCACATGCTCTCACATACTCTCACATGCTCTCACATACTCTCACATACTCTCACATACTCTCACCTGCTCTCACATACTCTCAGATACTCTCACCTGCTCTCACATACTCTCACATACTCTCACCTGCTCTCACATTCTCTCACATACTCTCACATGCTCTCACATACTCTCACATGCTCTCACATACTCTCACATACTCTCACATACTCTCACCTGCTCTCACATACTCTCAGATACTCTCACCTGCTCTCACATACTCTCACATACTCTCACCTGCTCTCACCTGCTCTCACATACTCTCACATACTCACATACTCTCACCTGCTCTCACATACTCTCACATACTCTCACCTGCTCTCACATTCTCTCACATACTCTCACATGCTCTCACATACTCTCACATGCTCTCACATGCTCTCACATACTCTCACATACTCTCACATACTCTCACATGCTCTCACATACTCTCACATACTCTCACCTGCTCTCACATACTCTCACCTGCTCTCACATACTCTCACCTGCTCTCACATACTCTCACATACTCTCACCTGCTCTCACATACTCTCACATACTCTCACCTGCTCTCACATACTCTCACATACTCTCACCTGCCCTCACATACTCTCACATACTCTCTCCTTTTCTCACCTGCTCTCACATACTCTCACATACTCTCACCTGCTCTCACATACTCTCTCCTGTTCTCACCTGCTCTCACATACTCTCACATACTCTCACCTGCTCTCACATACTCTCACATACTCTCACCTGCTCTCACATACTCTCACATACTCTCACCTGCTCTCACATGCTCTCACATACTCTCACCTGCTCTCACATTCTCTCACATACTCTCACATACTCTCACCTGCTCTCACATACTCTCACATACTCACATACTCTCTCCTGCTCTCACATACTCTCACATACTCTCACCTGCTCTCACATACTCTCACATACTCTCTCCTGTTCTCACATGCTCTCATATACTCTCAGCTGCTCTCACAAGCTCTCGCATACTCTCAGCTGCTCTCACATACTCTCACATACTCTTACATACTCTCAGCTGCTCTCACATACTCTCACATACTCTCTCCTGTTCTCACATACTCACATTCTCTCACATTCTCTCACATACTCACACCTGCTCTCACATACTCTCACATACTCTCTCCTGTTCTCACATACTCTCACATACTCTCACATTCTCTCACATACTCTCACATACTCTCAGCTGCTCTCACATATTCTCACATTCTCTCACCTGCTCTCACATTCTCTCACATACTCTCACATTCTCTCACATACTCTCGCATACTCTCCGCTGCTCTCACATACTCTCACATTCTCTCACATACTCTCACCTGCTCTCACATACTCTCACATTCTCTCACCTGCTCTCACATACTCTCACCTGCTCTCACATACTCTCACATACTCTCACCTGCTCTCACATACTCTCACATACTCTCACATACTCTCACATTCTCTCACATTCTCTCACCTGCTCTCACATACTCTCACATACTCTCACATGCTCTCACATACTCTCACATACTCTCACCTGCTCTCACATACTCTCTCCTGCTCTCACATACTCACATACTCTCACCTGCTCTCACATACTCTCACCTGCTCTCACATACTCTCACATGCTCTCTCCTGCTCTCACATACTCTCACATACTCTCACAAACTCTCACATACTCTCACATGCTCTCACATACTCTCACCTGCTCTCACATGCTCTCACACACTCTCACATACTCTCACATGCTCTCACATACTCTCACCTGCTCTCACATGCTCTCACACACTCTCACATACTCTCACCTGCTCACACATACTCTCACATACTCTCACCTGCTCACACATACTCTCACATACTCTCACATACTCTCACATGCTGTCACATACTCTCACATACTCTCACATACTCTCACCTGCTCTCACATAATCTCACCTGCTCTCATATACTCTCACATACTCTCACCTGCTCTCACATACTCTCACATACTCTCACCTGCTCTCACATACTCTCACATACTCTCACATACTCTCACCTGCTCTCACATACTCTCACATACTCTCACCTGCTCTCACATACTCTCACATGCTCTCACATGCTCTCACATAATCTCACCTGCTCTCATATACTCTCACATACTCTCACCTGCTCTCACATACTCTCACATACTCACATACTCTCACATTCTCTCACATACTCACATACTCTCACCTGCTCTCACATACTCTCACATACTCTCACATACACTCACCTGCTCTCACATGCTCTCACATACTCTCACCTGATCTCACATACTCTCTCCTGCCCTCACATACTCACATACTCTCTCCTGCTCTCACATACTCTCACCTGCTCTCACATACTCTCACATACTCTCACATGCTCTCACATGCTCTCACCTGCTCTCACATACTCACATACTCTCACATACTCACATACTCTCACCTGCTCTCACATACTCTCACCTGCTCTCACATGCTCTCACCTGCTCTCACATACACTCACCTGCTCTCACATACTCTCACCTGCTCTCACATACACTCACCTGCTCTCACATACTCTCACCTGCTCTCACCTGCTCTCACATACTCTCACATACTCTCACATACTCTCACATTCTCTCACATACTCACATACTCTCACATACTCACATACTCTCACCTGCTCTCACATGCTCTCACATACTCTCACATACTCACATACTCTCACATACTCACATACTCTCACCTGCTCTCACATTCTCTCACATGCTCTCACATACTCTCACATACTCACATACTCTCACATACTCACATACACTCACCTGCTCTCACTTGCTCTCACATACTCTCACATACTCTCACATACTCTCACATACTCACATACTCACATACTTACATACTCTCACATTCTCTCACATACTCTCACATACTCTCGCCTGCTCTCACTTACTCCCACATTCTCCCACATACTCTCACATACTCTCACCGGGCACAAGCGAATCACGTGCCCTACAGATCCACACCCGAAACATCTCATCGCTTCTGATGTTACATGCACAGTATAATAAAAATGTTCAACTTTAAACACCAAGTTTAATTCTTCATCACTCCTTTTTAAGAATCATGTGAACTTGTCTCCTAAAAGACACAACATGTTTAAGATGATGAGACTTACAGTACAGCTGATGGGAATCATCTTTATTGGAGACACTATTTTTCCGTGTCTCCCCAGCTCCTTTTCCAAAAGCTTGTTTTTCAGAAATGGGGGTACATTCGAAATAATTTTCCTTTTTAGCAGGACTTACTAGGGACAAAACTGGTGTATAGGAACCTTGAATCACACCTCCGCTCTCAAGTAGCTGTTTTATTTTGTCCATGTTTTCTAGAAAATCACAATAGCACTATTCATTCTGCAAGCAGATTTAACACTTTCTTATCCAACAATCTCACCTACTGCTAGACTTCACTCTTCAACCGAACACCATCAGAAGGAGACAGTTTAACAGCATGTCTGAGCGTCAGTTTGTGCGAGTTAAACTGTTCACCTGCGGCCATGCTGACCGGCCACAAAAATAAACCTCCACCAAACACTGTTTCTCAGAGAGAGAGAGAGAGAGAGAGCGAGAGAGAGACAGAGAGAGAGAGAGAGAGAGAGAGAGAGAGAGAGCGAGAGAGAGAGCGAGAGAGAGAGAGAGAGAGAGCGAGAGAGAGAGCGAGAGAGAGAGTGAGAGAGAGAGAGAGAGAGAGAGAGAGACAGAGAGAGAGAGAGAGAGAGAGAGAGAGAGCGAGAGAGAGAGAGAGAGAGAGAGACAGACAGAGAGAGAGAGAGAGAGACAGACAGAGAGACCAATTAGCCTTAGCTTTCATTTCCACACTGCTGGAGCTCAAGACTGTTTTACACAGCCAGGACTAAACACACACACACACACACACACACACACACACACACACACACACACACACACACACACACACACACACACACACAATCATTGAAACAATGTTGAGTCAATGTTGATGCTTCAATGCTAATGGCATTGAATTAACATTACAAAGTGATGTTGGTTCAATATCACTTTTGCACCTGCAATTAATGTTGAAACAATGGCGAAATTTCAACAACAAAAAAATCGATGGTAATGTCATTGCATCAACATTACATTTTGATTGATTATACATCACTGACGTTGAATCAATATTTAAATTAACAAAACTAATCAATGGTGATATTGCTGAATCAATGTTACACTATGATGGATTATAACATCACTGCTGTTGAATCAACATTGAAATTAACAAAAATAATCTTTGGTAATATTGTTCGAAAATGTTTACTATATGTGATATTGATTCTAAATAACTTTTGTTGAAACACTGAAAATACAACTATTGCAACTTAACTCAAGGGAAATATGAATAATTAATTAGAACTTGTTATAATTAATTATAAATGTTTGGATCCGTTAATAGAATTAACTTGATGTAGCTGAATTAATACCACAATCAATTAACCTGTTAGTCAAACAAGACTTAGACTAACCAGCTACACTTCAGTGTCATGTCAACAAATTCCTGACCATTTCAAAGTTTGGGGAAAACCTTTTAAAATATAAATGACACCTTTCCAGCAAGTGAGTCAATGACGAAAAAAATATAAATGATCATTCTTTTAAAAAAAAAGTGGGACAAAAGCATTACAATCTTTAAAAATAAAATTAGTTTCAGAAGTCTGATGTCATTATAACTACAGGTGGTCCAACGGTTCAGGCTTTACATCAGACGACTGCATCTTTTCCTTTGGCTTCCCTGAAATCTGAAAAAAGAAAGATGTTACTTAAGATCAATTCAGTCAATTCAGTTGTCATACAGTCACATTCAAGAATGTTAATATGCTAAACACAGTATGATTCACTTTCTTTAAATCGCTCAACACAAAATATTCTAACTATGATTGTAGTATCTATTTTTCTAAAAATGTATTGAGTCAATATCAAATGAAAGCACTTTGGCTGGGAAGTCCAATTTTTCCATCCAAGTTTATCCCAGCCCTAATTAAACAAACCTGAAGCAGCTGATCAAGGTCATTAGGATCAATGAAAACTTCCAGGCAGGAGTGTAGCTCAACTCTTCATGAAGAGGAATAAACACCTCTGAACTTCGGCCACCTCAGTTCATTTCCCAGTAAACTACAAAGCATTCAAGTGACACGTTTATCTTGTAGAATAAAAAAGCTTATGATTTCTTTAAAGCTCTGTTTAAATATCACAAAATAGCCATGTCAGTCAGTTTCTCATTAACACAAGATGTTTTTTGTGATTGTTTCAGTGGTAACATGCTAAACTGAATGGAAATCAGTTACATTAGTCAAATATAATAGTCATTGAGGAATATGAATGATTACCTGATTAAGCAGTAATCAGAGAGCAGGATAAAGCATCAAAGGTGATTATGCTGTCGACTACAACTCAATGTATAATCGATGTCAGCATTATCAGGAGGTGCATCTCATTTTTCAGTTGTCCATCCTCATCTGCCGTCACTAAAGGAGAGAAGGCAAGGTGTTCCGCAAGGCTTCTTGCAACAGACTTTTTGTCCAAAAAATCCTCAATTGTGTGGTGTCATTACGACTATTTCACTGCTCCCGATCGTGCTGGAGCCCGCACTATCCCAGATCGTAAATGTCAAACATGTTTGATATTTCTGACTCTGACATGAGACCCGCGATAGCCAATGAGAGCGAGCTTCACCAACCGACCTATTTAAGAAAATATTAATTTATTTATATAAATTTTGTGGATATATATATATATTATTTTGCTAAAAAATGACATTTTGTTGCCTGGGGTCTCTGAGACCCCAAACAGCCCAACTGTTAACTGTAAAAGAAAATGTTTTATCTATCTATATATCTCTATATATATATCTATATATATATATATATATATATATATATATATATATATCTATATATATATATTTATATATATATAAAAGACAAATAACAAAAATAACAGTGCATACAGACAATTTATGAACAGTAGATATGTAATTTAAAGGGTTAAGTTATGTTTATGCACTTAACAAGACCAATAACCTTGATTTATTAACCTATTAACACAGTATACCCATTTTCCCATTATATATCTTCTTTCAAGGCATCTGCCCACCAGCAACTATAGTTGCCGCTTGGACTTTTGACTAAGTATACAAAAAAACTATAGATCTCTTGTAAGATTTGTTTTGTTTGGATGATTCTAGAGACCTTCATGATTATATAGATATATATATATGTCAACAAAAAATACTTATTAGTAACATGAAAATGACCTTTCTTTGGGAGGGTTTGCCTTCACCATGCTTCCTGGAAGTAGGGGTAGGAAGTTGACAGCCTCATGTGACAGGAAGGAAGTGAATACCTTTTCTTCTTGAAATCCTTTATTTGGTTGTTTGCTTGCATTGTCATTGAGACATAAAACATGGATAACATCTAGAAAAATACTTACAAAAGGAAAATGACAACTATACACTGCGGCAATTGTAGTTGCCGGTGGGCTTAAATTAATAATCAATCATAAGTTGTTAAAATTGATTATGAATATTTGGATCAGTTACAGTTTTTCTCAATTGCTAAAACACTAAAACCCATTGGCTGAACAAAGTTCTCAGTTGCCTGAACTCATTTAGCTAATTGTGCAGTCTGTTGTCAATACCTTAAACCATTTCACATGGTAAAACCCAATTTGCAGATCTCACTTAGACTTTTCAGCAAAACTCTAAACACATTCTCATTCTCAAAACACATGTCATCCATACTGATAAACACAAGTGGCAACAATCAAATATAAATAGAGAACACACGTCATTGATTGAACACAACCTCTCAAAACTGATTTAACCTGTTTCAAATGATGCCCAAAGACAAGAAGAAGCTCATTGATCACATGTTTACTCCTTTGAGTTTGGTCTCTTTTAGTATTGTATACTGTAGTGCAGTGCATTGTAGGCTGTATACTGTACAGTGAACACATTGTATGGCCTGAACATTGTGCTTTCCATTTGTTAACAGCACTGACTGCTCAATAGATTTTGACTGGTTGCAGGTTCATATCAACAAAGAACAAGAATTACAGTATCACAGTCCTGTAAGAATAGGGGTACAAGGAGGAGGAAGAACACAAACAATTGCAAAGACCAAAGCAGAGTAGTAATATCTGATCATTTTTGAGCTACTATGATAGAACATATTTTCGTTCATCAAAAGACAATGACGGAAAAATATGAATTTTTTTTTAGATTAACAATGTACTTCTGTCACAGTGTCTGGTTTGTGTTCCCCGAGTAAACACTAGAGGTCCTCTTCCTCCACAGTGTCATTCACTCATTTGACTACATTTCCCATCATCCTGTTGTGTCTATTCATTGATCATTGCACACAGCTGTTTCCCGTCACCTTGTTAGTTTCTGTGTATTTATACCCTTGCTGTTTCAGTGATTGTGATGGAGTCCTTGTTTAATGTCACACCACTTCCTGAGGTCTGTTCTTGCTTGTTTCTCGTCTGTTTCTTGTTTTGTTCTTGTTTTTGGATTGCCTGTATGGATTTTGACCCTTGCCTGGACTGGATTACGAATACGGATTACCCAATAAAATACTGCAATTGGATCTACCTTTTCCGTGTGTGTATCGTGACAACTTCTCCCTGAACTTTTTGATGGTACAGTAAGGTGTCACGGGTAAGTCTACAAACAGAATAGCAGTCCATAGATATCTTTCGAGAACTATATGTTTTGAACAATGTGTTTTCTATTATTTGGTGTATTGTTTACTGGCTGCTTGATAGTGTATATCATTTTGATCACTTTGTCAATGATTTGAGAGCAGTGTTAGATTTTGAACACAGGTAAAACTGTTTTGAGGTGAAAGTTTCATTTTGCAAGAGGAGTCAGAGGTTTTGTAAATAGTGCTTGAAGACGAGGTTTTGTGTTTAATGTTTTCAGAAAATGGAGCAAGGTTTCAGAAATTGTGTTTAAGCAATTGAGAATACCTGTAATGTAGTAAAATTAACATTACTATCAATCCACCTGTTCGACCCGTGAACACTCAGTGTTAATTGTTTATTAATTCTAAGAAATGTTCATTTCTTTCTGTACAGTACTATAGTCAGTACGAGTAAGAGCCTGTAGTCAAAATCTAAATCATAAAATAAATTTTGTTGCAAACAGAGAATCAGAACCAAATACGTATTGTGCACAAGTTCTGTCAACTAAATCACAAACATAAGTAAACTAAACACACATACATAAATGCCTAGGTAAAATGGTGAGTGACAGAATGAAACCGGAAGCAGGAAATGGAACTATGAAAAGAACCATGAGTTTATCATTTTCAGAGCACCTCATTAAATGTATACTTGCATGGCCTTTGCAGTGAAACATTTCATGAAGTTCCTGAAGAAGGATTTTGATGGTCCCATGAGTCTCAACTGATTTCTTCGGCGTTGACTGAAGAATTGGTGATAAACTTGCGTGGTTGGTTTGACTCTGTTCCCATGGCTGGAGTGCCGATTGTGGCCTGGGCCAGAGAGGACATGCAGAGCAAACAGGAGAAGGGAGAAAGTCGGAGTTGATGGTTGGAGTTGTGATGGACTTCTGTTGGGAGGATTTATGGCTCTGTCTCAAGTGTGGTTAGACATAGGCCTTGCTGTTTGTGTTCATTTATACTCAGATAGATATAACAAACACACACTGCATTCTATGAGAAGGGAATGTACACTAAAGTGTGAGTCATTAAAGGATTAATTAGATAGGAGACATGATACATGTTGGTTCTATCATAAAATACATTGTATCAAAAGACACTACACAAGACAGTAAATCATTCACTCAGTGTCCTGGGGTGCATGTTCATTTACAGATCAGTTTGTCCATAAAATAATGCAGGAAAGTCTGTTTTAAGGGCTGTGGGTCTTTCCTATGGCCTCTGCTTTTTCAACGTGACCACATTTTTAACAGCAATAAAAACAACTTATCTGATCGTAGTCATGGTAACCAAGACCCTTCTTGCCCATGTTGGGGGGATTGGACCATAGATCAGATTATTTGTTAAATATAACAAATAATTGTGTCTGATTTGTCTCAGTCGTTACACTATATGGTGATGACGTTGCATTGTTAGGTGTACGCCAACAACAACCACAGCATGGAGGGGTTTGGAACACAGCTGTGGTCTTATTTACACCATGAACACATGTATCCGGCGCGCTGGACGACTGCATCTTCAGCGGCAGAACCGGAGGAGGTGTGAGCGACTTTATTCAGTCCTGTCGTCTCCACTGGTTTAAAAAAAGTCTCTGTTATATTGTCTTTTTCTGCTCGTCCGGCACCTTTACGTTTTACTTGCCGTGTAAACCATGCAAATCCGATCAGAGCAGTCAGACTGAAATGGATTTCTAGAAATGAGATTTGAATAGTATTTCAAACCACATATTAATGTAGCTTGTAACTGAACTGCTGTCCACACTTGCTAAATCTGATTTCAATCTGATATGCACAAAAATCAGACTTGGACTGACATAGTCTTAGACTACTAAGAAGTGCACATGCAAAACCAAATTGGGCGTTTACCAATCAGTGGCCATTTGCAATGGATGTTTTTCAACCAGTTTCAACAGACTTGATAAAATCATTATGGCCCAGCCCTAAACCAAACGGATTAATCAAATTGGGTAAAGCAGTTGGAAATGCCCATCATGCCCCATGATTGAGTAACACCCACTTGTGTCCTGCAGAGACACTTACCTGCATGATCTTGTGGTCATCAACTACCAATCAATGTTAGTTCAGTGTCACTGTCTCCAACCATGTGTGCTGTCGGCTTTCATCAAAACTGCAGGACTGCTCGACAGGCAGTAATGAGTGATAAAGACCTGGCTACGGATCGTAGTGTTCACTGGGAAATGTGCTAACTTCTACATTAGCTAGCTGCCTGTTTTAAATGGACTAAGTGTCTGTGCTTTAAGTGGCTTATAGTGTTTTAAATGGGCAATGTCAGTTCATTGAATGGCAAATCTCTCTGTCTGCTTTAAATGGACTGAATTTCTGATATGTATGAGAAGTTTGATGGAGTTTTAAAAGCGTATGTGTGGCAAGGTTTAATGACTCATTACATGTTGAGAGAAAGAGAGATTGGGACTGACATATTGCTGTATACTATAGTAACTGGTGCGGAAGGCAAAATCAGACATTCACTACCTCATTCCTGCCACTCCTTTTCAAATTGAAAAGAGAGATTTGTCAGGTAATATTACAGGCATTTAATACCAGCTGTTTTAAATGTTAAAAATGCCATTCTAAATTTAAATGTTGGAATTTCAGAAATTCAGCATATCTCTAAAATTTTAAATGAATGAATGACTTTTTTGCAATGACAACAAATTGGCATACAGGGATGGGCAGTATTTTAAAATACGTATTTGAAATACAAAATACTATTTTGTGTTTAAAAGCCTACATATTTTAACATATTTAAATACATTTAAGTTTAGTATTTTCAAAATACTTTGTGCCCGTCAACCTCTTTATTAGGCTGCTGATTTCCTATATCAACTAGTTCAGGCCCCCAAACCCCAACTTTCATGCATGTGAGCTGCAGCCCTACGACTCCATCTAGCAGTGGGTGAGCGAATTTCTGTATTATTGAGGTTTAAGATCAGGTGAGGATGTCATGGTCGATTCGACTTGTTGATTAAGGTTAAAACGAAACATCAATCTGATTTTCCCTCAGTTAACATGAAGGAATAAAAGAGCACTGGCAAGGGGGAAATAGCATTAGCCAGTCAGTCTTAATAATTAATTAGTTGTTTGTTTTCTAAATAGTAAGTCAAATGTCTTTAAGCATTGTAGGAGCCATTTATGTGCCTTATTTGAAGGATAATTGTATTAATCTTTGTTTTCTTGAGATGTGCACCCTCTGCAGGACAGGAGGATCTTAAAGGCCTGGCTGTGGCTTGTTGGAGTGTGGCCTGCTGGGAGCACAGGGTCTTCAGACCTTCTGTTTGCTTGCCAGCCAAAGTTGTTTGATTCCATTAAGTTTGCATTACCTTTTCTAAAAGTTTTATTTTCTCAGTTTATTTTTCTGTAATCAAGTTTATAATAAACAACAAGAAGAGCATGTGCAACTTGGTGGACAATGGATCTTACGAACAGACTCACAGGAGTGTGGGTGAGGTTTCGCCAGGAGCCGGTTGGAATCATGAGTGGCATTGAAGCAATGTTTCACCAACTAAAGGGTAGCAGAAGAACATGTTGACTTCTTAAGATTTCTCTGGTGGCCATGAGGTGATGTGAGTCTCACTCCCTTCGAGTATCGCATGACAGTAGATATCTCAGGAGCCGTAACCTCACCCAGCTGTGTACGTTATGCACTTAGAAAAACAGCAGAGGACAACAAGCAGTATTACATGCCTGAAGTGACTGACACCATCTTATCTCATTTCTCGGTGGATGACTATTTGAAGTCTGTAGTCACCAAGGAGGAAGCAATCTTACTTATCCAAGACTTGACAGCTGCCTGTGAAAGAGGAGGATTTCATCTTTCCAGAAGGGTAAGCAACAGTCGATTGGTGCTGTCCAGCATTCCAGAACCTGATTGAACCAGGGAAATAAGAAACCTAGACTTGGACAAAGACAAACTTCCATTAGAGGGAGCACCGTGTGTATATTGGTGTGTGGAAAGTGATAATTTTACATTCAATGTCACGATCCAACCACAAACACATACCAGACAAGGAATACTGTAAGTTTAATATATGACCCTCTCTGGTTCCTTGCTCCTTTCACTCTACCTGATAAGCTGCTGTTACAAGAACTTTGCAGAATGAATATCGGCTGGGATGAAGAGAGACCAAAGAGCTTAAATGAAAAGTGGGTGAAATGGAAAGATGATCAAGGGCAAATAACCAACTTCCAAGTAAGCAGTTGAGTAAAGCCTAAACATGTTGGCACGCATACACAAGCACATCTTCACCACTTTGCTGATGCAAGCGAGTAAGGGCATGGAACTGTGAGTTAACTCAGACTTGTGAATGAACAAACTGCAGTGCATATTACCTTCCTGGTGGGGAAATCCAGAGTTTGCCCTCTGAAAAATTCCACAGTTCCCAGACTGGAGCTATGAGGTAGCAGTTCTAGCTATGAAGGTAGACAAGGTAATCAAAGCTGAGCTGCAGCTGATCTTAGGAATGTCCATTTTTTGGACAGACAGTGAATCTGTACTGAAATATATAGCCAACAAACACACAAGCATCCACACCTTCGTTGCAAACCGAGTCTCCCTGATAAGAGAAGCAACAGAATTGTCGCAATGGAAATTTGTAGACAAAAACAAACCCTGCTGATGAAGTCTCAAGAGGTCAGAATGCAGAAAGGCTCCTGCAGAATAAAAGATGGATTCATGGTCCAGACATCCTTTGGAGAACAGAATGTGACTGGCCCTCAGTAACGCACATGAAAACCCACTCTCTGTCTGAAGATGATCCAGAAGTAAAGAAAAGTCCAACTGTGAATGTAAATATCTAAAGAAGGCCTGCATACGGTATTATGTGAAGTAGAGGCTATTTTAATACTCGTCCAATATCTACAGTATCTGATGATCCTCAAGATTTAGAGCCTCTCACTCCAAACCACAGTCTGCTCTTCAAATCCGAATCAGTCTTTCCACCTGGATTATTTCGCAAGACGGACCTGTACATAAGATGAAACGCACATGTACACTACCATGTCATCAGTCATTTATTTAATCATTTATTTTGTGTTACTGAGTAATTGTTACTAAGTGAGAAGTGATGATGGTGATGGAAAGATGTAATTGTACTTCTTTTCTTTTTTTGTAATTAAGGTGCAGATAGATTTCAGCCTAATAGAGATACTTCACTGAATGTCCAACTTCACAAAATATTGTGCAATAATATTTCACACAGGTGATACAGATGAACTGATAATGGCAATGAAGATGACAGGCAACTAAACAAAACACAACTGTGACAGCTATAGTTATTTTGTGTTGTTTTATCTCATTTCTGTCAACTCATTACAAATGAGACAAAAAGAAGCAAATTACAAACAATAGGGAAAATAAAATATAACTGTAATCAGAACATTTTATTTAACATGTAGTTAGAATTAGTACAGAAATGTAATAATCAAATATAAAAATAAAATATTCATTGTATGAATTAAACGTACATTTATTCTTATTAAAGCCCCAAAAAGTTAAGGTTAGGATTAGAGAACTGAATTTGCGATGTCATGCTGACCACATTGAGTGCTCGTATCACTCTTTTTAGCATCAAGCATGTCCCAATCTTTAGATTCTCACCATATATTAGGGCTTGGCGGTTTGACGATATATATTGTTAATATATGTATTACGTGTGTGTGTTTAGGTTAATCAGTACACAGATAAATGTATGAATGATGGAAGGGAACAGAAAGACAAAACAAAGCACCATCACTGACATTATCTTTGACTTTCAAAAAAGAATTCTGCATATCAATGACTGTGTGAAATAATGACCTACTCCTCACTAAAATCTCTCAGCCCTGGTAAACGATTCATAAACACCAACCAATCGCCAAAAATGTGCTGCAGTTTTGATTGCACTTCGATCTGGACATTTGTGTCAGCCAAAGGCAATTACTATGTCAGACAGAAACAGGCCACTCTGAGACGAGAACACCTACTGACAGCACCATTAACGTCATGCTAATGTCAGCGCTTTGCTAACCCCCATGTATGCATATGACTCAAGCTAGCAGACAGTAATGGAGGCACAGGCATCGAGACTCCCTGATCTAAGAATATTTCAGACCAGATAGCTCATACTTTTCAGAAAATGGCCAGTGCCATTAGATGTCATTACATGGTGAATGTGGTAAATCTACATCACAACTATATGCTGCTATGAAGTTCTGCTCCAATCCAAGCATTTACTGGTTTCCCTGTGCCGTAAATGTGAATGACTGCATGAACTGTGTGACGGAGAAAGCTGTTGTTCCTCCAGATGAAGCTTCCCCTGATTTATGCTGTGAAAGTTCAGTATGAGGGTTTGTAACATGCGTTTGAGTTTCCCACGAAACGCAGTCACGCGTGTCGGACTGATCCTCCTCTCTCGAGTGATGGAGCATATGGAGGAAAGCAGAAGAGTGAAGGTTTGGGTGAGGTGATTGGCACAGCCTGACATTACAGAATGAGTCCAGGGGTTTGGAGGCTTGCTGGTCTGTCTGGCTCTCGTCAGGCCTCAGAGTGCATGCTGGGTAATGAGTGATAACCCCCCCCCCCCCCCCCCCCCCCCAACTGATCCGTTTCAACTCAAATTAAAGTACTTCATTGGCATGACTGTGTCTACATGCAATATTGCCAAAACATTATACACACAACCTGTTTATATAAATGCTTCTGCTTAAATGTTTGAAATCAGTTTTGTAGACAATATATATATATATTAACTTCTTTACAAAACTGAAAAATAAATGAGTTCATGAAGGAAACTTAGTCATTTAAAAAAGTTTGAAACTGAAGGACATTTAATATTCAACAATAATATTGATCTCCTGCATTGACACCATTATATGAGAACTGAACTGAGCTGGACGATGACATCACGGTTTTCTCCAGAGCGGCTATATATATATATATAAATGAACTAAATTAATAACTTTTTTACAACAGAAATGAACCATCACTGAACTGACTTAAGCTGGACTGTGACGCTATTTTCTTCTGGAAACAAACTTTGTTGCATTATTTTCCTGTTATCTCTGTAAAGCTGCTTTGAAACACTCTGTATTGTAAAAAGCGCTGTATAAATAAATGTGACTTGACTTGAAACTCATAATCACACTTGAGTTTAAAGCATCCCAGGAGGCTGACGCTGCTGATGAAAGTCCAGAATCTAGACTGTCGAGAGGCTGGGATCACATCACACACACTGTTTGATCACTTGCCAATGACTGGATTATTTCTGTTCTCCAGATGTGATAATAACAGTAAAGAATGGGGTGGTGAGTCGAGACCTTTGATCGCTCCTGTATCTCTTCATCCTGTGATTCCAGCTGAAGGCTCGTTTGGTCTCTGTCCTCGCCGGCAGTAAATGATCTTGTCTTGTGGTGTTCAGATGTTACAGCTTTCCCACGCATGTCCTCCTGTCCTCTCAGTCCAGTGTGAGGTGATGATCTCTTTCAGTTTTACCTTTCTCTGTCCTTTAGGATCAACAGAGGAGAGAGAAAAGAAACTCTTCAGAAACAGAGTATGGTGGAGCATTGAGGTCAGTTGACAGAACAAGTGAAGGTCCATATGAACCCCAGGAGACGATCAGCTCCATTCTTTACTATTATTATAGCCTGTTTTATATTATTATATCAAATAGTCAGGTTTTTCTTCACACGCTATATTTAGTTCTTTGTCTTTTTTATGTATAATGTGATCTCTGGACTTTGACGTGACCTTTGACCCGTGATGCATCTCCTCTTTGCTGTTCCCATCTCTAGTGATGATAAAGTCCAGCATGAGCCTGTCAGACTCAGTCCCACTGTCCTAATGGCTTTCCCATGTTCCCACTTGTCTTTCCTGAGTTACATTCCCAGTTTCCAGCTCTCAGACTCTCTCAGATCTGACCTCTCATGTCTGATTTTACTTGATTTCCATTGGAGCAGAAGTGTGTGTTTCTATATGAAAGATGTTGCACTTGCTGGATATTTTATTTATCTTTAATGAAATGTTGTGGTAAAAAGAGGAAAGACATCTTTGTTGGATCTGATTTATGGAGTGTTTTATGTTCTCTTATTTAGTGTGATGGCCACGGTTAAACAGGATTCATTTCCACCTTGATCAATTTTCTCACAGACATTTTTCATGAGAGGAACAAGTGTATCTGGCCCTGCGAGGCAAGGGCTTATTTGCTAATAGAATCTCTGTGAGGGGTTTCATCAGCCGTTGAGCTGAAAACAGGGAACCACATCAACTGCCCAACAACTATTCTGAGCCATTAACATTTAAACGGCTTCCACGATTGATTGGTCATTTCTAAATGGTGAATTTACTGCACAAGTGATTTATCTGTGCTGTGTGACAGCGTGACATCAGATCTCACCTGCCACACACACACACACACACACACACACACACACACACACACACACACACAAACAGGCACACACACACACACACACACACACACACAAACAGGCACACACACACACACACACACTCAAAAAAATTCTCTCTCTCTCTCTCTGTCTCTCTCTCTCTGAGTCAGTAATGGTGATGTGTGTATTTCCTGTGGGACGACCACGACTCGAGCGAGGCATTTCCAGCGGTGTGTCCCTGTCCTCTCTGAATGCCTCCATTAGAGTCCCCACACACACACACACACACACACACACACACACACACACACATACACACACACACATACACATTCCCTTCCTCCAGACCAACAAAGAGACATTTGATTTCCTCCCCATAAATCCCAGCTATCGATTTCTGCTTTTCATTAGCTGGAACCGACACTGACGCTTCCAGGTGGACTTGTTTTGACTTCATTGTCTCAATCAAACATCCACTGAACTGGAGGAGTGACATTAACATTAACTCTAAAACACAGACAGTGCTGAAACAAACGTGCATATAGTAGTGTGTGTGTGTGTGTGAGGAGTGACATTAACATTAACTCTAAAACACAGACAGCGCTGAAACAAACGTGCATATAGTAGTGTGTGTGTGTGTGTGTGTGTGTGAGGAGTGACATTAACTCTAAAACACAGACACAGCACTGAAACAAACGTGCATATAGTAATGTGTGTGTGTGTGTGTGTGTGTGTGTGTGTGTGTGTGTGAGGAGTGACATTATAACATTAACTCTAAAACAGACACAGCGCTGAAATAAACGTGTAACAGGAGGACGAGACACAGATATGAGCTCTTCTCAGATGATGATCGTCCACAGTTCATTATTCTGAACCCGATCGTTACGGGAAAACAGTCTGTGCTGTTATATGATGTATATAATAATGTGTGTGTGTGTGTGTGTGTGTGTGAGAGAGAGAGAGAGAGAGAGAGTTTGTGTGCATATGTGTGTGTGTGGGAAAGGGAAATCCTGCAGTTGGTAAAGGAAAGTTGCCTCCTCCGGAAAGCGTGGAGGAAGGCCATGGACCACGAGAAGGAGAACTTTCATAATTTTTGGGCTCAGATTAAAACTAGACTCACAAGCCTGAGGCGAGCAGAGAGGATCATGAAACGCAGACACCGTAAGGAGAAAGCAAGGTCAAGCTTCTTCTGTGACCCTTTTAAATATGCCCAAGGCTTATTGGAGGAGAAGAAGAACGGGACTCTGCACACCACTGAACAGGAGTTGGAGGACTACATCAAGATGCAGATTAGTGACAGCTTGAAAGAAAGCCCCCTAGGTACCTTGGTACTGCTGGGGCACGTCCCTCGCCCACCAGAGCCGTCCATGCAGTTTTCGACACCACTCCTCCAAAGTGGTCAGAAGTTAAGCAGGTTGTGGAGCGAGCAAGAGCGGCCTGAGAAGGTGAGGCTGGTATTCAAGCTGAAAGACTCACCGGATCCGGCAGTGCAAAACACAAAGGCCCAAGTGCAGACTGGAAGGAAATGGAAAGCCTCGCAGTCGGTACAGCGGGCCATAACCCGCCTAAAACACCAGGAGGTTGTCAGATTGGTGCAACATAGCAGGGCAGGCCTTGGTTGAGGAAAATCACCTAAGATGTGGTCCAAAGCCTCAAAGACAGAGAGAAAAAAAACTGGTGATCTCCGAAGGCGTGAGGGAGGAAAAGGAGGGCTATAAGATCAAAGCAGTGAGCCAGGGAGATGGACAACCTGGGAGGCCGCCATCAACAGGGTCTTGACGAGGGCCGATTTATGGAGAATGTCTCAAGCAAGGCTGAGCTTCCTAATCAGGGCCATGTACGACACCCTCCCGAGCCCCCAGAATCTGCATCTCTGGTACAGCTCATAGGAGATCTGCAAGCTTTGCGGCCATCAGAACCCCAGCTTACAGCACACCCTGTCCAGCTGCAAAACAGCAATAACTCAAGGACGTTATGGATGGCGTCACGACCAGGTCCTGTGAAAATTAGCTGAATCCCTGCTGTCACCCGGAGGCAACTGGGAGCTGAGAGCTGATCTTGATCGCCAGCTGAAGTTCCCACAGCAGATCACCATAACCTCCCTCTGGCCATACATTGTGCTCTGGTCTACTTTCGCAAGAGCAGTCATTATGGTTAATCTGACTGTGCCATGGAAAGATGTCCTGGAGTCTGCTTTTGAGAGAAAGAAGGAGACGTATACAGACCTTTCAGCTGCATTCACAGAGGCAGGGTGGAGTGCTTTCACCTATCCAGTTGAAGTAGGCTGTCGAGGCTTCACTGGAACCTCCAGTCAGCGGTTCTTGAAGTCTCTTGGTGTCAGAGGCGCCAGGGTATCAAAGGCACTAAAGATGTGGCTGAGGAGGCAGAGCAAGGGAGCTTCTGGCTCTAGCTCCGGAGAAAGCACAAGGTGTGGGGGAAAGGAGGATCCTAGGGCTGGCTGCAGGGAGCGGTAGGGAGACTATGAAGATAAAACAGTAGCAAAACTCGAGAGCATGTAAATGTGAATTTGAGAACTTGTACAATAAATATTCGTACTTGTACATGAACATTTACACTCACAGCTCCAATGTGAAACCCTGTAAAATAAAAATCTGAAGTTGAATGTTGAAATTTGCACTCGCAAACAATAGTCACAAACCTGTATTCTGAATCTGAAGCTGCAGACAAGTAGACACAAATGTGTAAAATGCCATTCACAGAAATACAACGACAGACACAAACTTGTAATATATATTTTGCGTTTAATCTTACGTTCACATTCGTGGTACTTCCTCAATTAAGCACTTGCAGCTTCTCAAATCTGTCACTGCAATTTCAAATTTCGCGCCTTGACTTTTGCTACTCTTTTCGTGATATATCAGGTGCAAAACTAATTTGTGCACTTGAAACTCAGAGGCGGTGAGAGGGAAAGGGGGGCGGGAGGAGGGGGGGGGGGGGGGGGGGCAAAGGAGCCGTTTTATTGGTTGGCACCTAGCCAATGAAATGGGAGTTCGATGATGTCACGAAACCCGCGTGCACTGAAACACTAACATGGCTTAATGCATTAGACTGATATTAAAATAAATAAACGAAATTATCAAACTCAGTAGACACAATGCTAATGCATACTACAGAAAAGCAGATGAGCACAGAATATGACGTAAAACATATGACGTATGCCATATATATATATATATGCCCTATATATATATATGTATACCATAGACTGTAAAAGACACACACACACACACGTACGTATATATATATATATATATATATATAATTTATTTATGTTTCGTTTGTTTTTGTGTGTCCAACAGTTAGGCTAGGGTGAATATTTAAAACATTTACATTTTTCCAAAGCGACTTACATTGCATATTAAGGTATACATTTTACATTCTTATCAGATAATTTAGGTGCATTTTCATATTGCAATGGAATTGGCACATATATATATATATATATATATATATATATATATATATATATATATATATATATATATATATATGAAGAGTTCAGATGCAAAAGCCTCTAAATGCCATTTGAAATTTTCTTATAGAATGATCATTTTTATCAAGCTCATATATTTAAGTTCAGTAATTTCACTTGAATGATAATTAATAGGTAATCTTCACTGCCATTTAAGTGAAATTATTGAATTTAAATATACGAGCATCTGAACTCTTCATATATATATATATAAGCAAATGTGTGTTCAGTGCAAATAAACTTGCTGCCTAGTGTTTTATTATTAAAAGAACAAATTATGTGGGTTTTTTTATTGTTTTTAATTTTTATTTTATAACTGTTGGTCCATTAAGCCTCATTAAGCGTTTTCTTGGGTTTCGAGGAAAACGTACAATTAAACGCATTGCGTTCATATTCTGTGCTCAATTTTTTTCTGTATAGGCTATATGGTGTTTCCTGTTTGGTCTTTTAATACCACTGTCTCAATTAAACGCGTTGCATTCATATTCTGTAAAACTATTCCAGTAAGACTAATGATATTTCATAAAAATATTTTCCAAGCGTTTTAAAAAATAGCTGATACATATGCATACAAATGTTTGCATTGTGGCTGGCGTTGTTCATTGGTGAGGCATCGACCAATAAAATGACTTCATTCCGACCCCAGCCCCGCCCCCGACTCTGCTCTCTCAAGTTTGCATTTACAAGTGCACGAGTGAGTTTTGCTACAGGCATATCGCAAAAAGAGTAGCAAAAGTCAAAGCGCTAGGATTTGAAGCTGTACTGCCAGATATGAGAGGTTGTGAGTGCCGACTTGTGGTTGTACAACGAAACTGAACTAAAGCACAAAGATAAATGTGTAGTACACAATTGTGCCTGTCATTTTGTTTATGTAAATGACACTTTACACATTTGTAACTATTAATCTGCAACTTCGAATTCAAAACACAGGTGTTCTGAGTATTGTCTGTGTGTGCAAATCGATAGATGCAGCTTTTCACATCAGAGCTGCAAGTATAAATTTCAACTTACAAATACAAATATTAATTTTACAAGTTCTCACATTCAAATTAGCAAGCTCTCGAGTTTTGCTACTGTTTTACCTTCATAGGAGACGTCCCTGTCCTTGCTCCACCACCTGGAGATGTTCCGGGATTAAAGGAGCGAAACATCAACGATGGGTGGCTCCCGGCTGACGACTCTGCAGCCCAAATGGCACAGGCGGAGGTGCGTCAGGCAGAAATGCTTTGCAGGTATTCTTACTTGTGCTTACGTCTGTGTGTGTGTGTGTGTGTGTGTGTGAGACACAAGCTTAGAGTAAGAGGGAAAGAGTAGGAAAGTAAGAACACTTGAAGACTGACAGAAACAGAAACATGAGGTTTCGGTCTCAGCTGTTCATTCTCTCCCAGCAGCCCAACACACACACCTGGAAAAGATGAGGTACTTGTAATTTAAAAGCACTTGAGTGACATGAATGGAGTCTTCATGTAGACAAGCACTTTTTATCAATGTAGATCAGCTTTAGAAATGACCAAGAGAATAACCTTGTCTTCCTATCAGCAGAAAGTATAAGTCAAAATGACAAGTATTCAGAGAAAACATACCATATTTTTTTCATTTCGATTGCTTTTTCACACTCATTCATCAATGATTTTATCATCAGAGACTTTAAGCAATGAATTTCATTTCCAGACTTGAAAGAGAAATGATTTGCAATGAAGAGTTCACACATGTGTGTGTGTGTGTGTGTGTGTGTGTCATAACATGTTTTAAGCATTTTTCAAGCCTTCTAAAACCTTAAAAGATGAATACACAGATACATAATGAACTGTTGACAAACCAGGACAGCTAACGAGGATATTCAGATGTCTTTCAATAACAGCTATTCACAGGATTCAATAACCTTCAGTGTGACTCATAATATCACAAAGCTTGCCTTGCAGAACTGGCTGAATACACTCTCGTAACAGTGTTTGTATCGCTCCTTTATTCTGCTGGTCTCTCCCTCTGCTGACAGGTGGCATATCTGACTGAGGTAAACAGGGGTCCTGAGAGAGAGTGAGGATGACCCTGTGGATGCCTGACTGGATTACGCTCTCTGTAACTCCATTAGGGCTTCAGTCAGTCAGCTCCTCCTTCAGGGTCCTCGTGATCAGAACAGATGGCCTCGTTCTAGGAGCTCACGCTGCTCGCGATATGAGTCTGTCAGAATCATCAGCATACGATGGGACACACACTCAGAAGAGTGTGCCACGGATCTGAAGGGTCCAGGTCATGTGTGTGAAAAGCTTAAACCGGTGAGTACATAAATAGATTGTAACATACTGGTTTTTCTATTGTGGTGGCAAACAATTTTCTAATACTGAATAAGAGACAAACACGTATCAATTGTCTTTAACAATAATTTATTCCCTTGCAAGGAAAGGTCAGCAGTCATACAGTCATTACAAAGTGCCTGCAGAGTGTGACAACGAGTGGGGGGTATCCTTCATTCTTTATAGTTGTTCCTCCCCCAAGGTTGTTTTCCCGAGGCTACATCAAGATACATCTTAGCCATACCTAACATATTGTTTAGATTTGTCTATCTTATTTAATCATATTACACCCTTGAATGGAGACTCTCTGTCTCAGTCATACATTCAGTCACATTAACTTTTGTCCGGTCATATACAAGGACATACACATACGTATATTCATAAGGGTATGTATCGACACTACATTCATCTGATTATCATCATATTTCTAAGATTCTATGAATATAAGAAAATGCAAACATATAGAACATATTAAATTTCTTCTACACTATGTTTTCTAAAATAAAAAAATAAAAATAAAAAAATAAATCAAATGCAGCCAATTGTGGCTCAACTGACCTGCATCAGATTAATGTGATGACCTGAGAAAGGCCTCCTGGAAGTTTTCTAGGAAGGAGACACTGAACGAGAGATATACATCTACAACAGGCTGGAAAACAACATTCATCTGTGCAATAGCAGCATTGATCTCTATTCTGAACTGCCTTTTAAACAGGAGGCAGAATTGAATGTAAGAAAGTAGAACTTAAGTCAATTGAAATTGTTTTTAGAAAGAACAAGATACACTTAGAATGTTGGTTTAACGAAAAGCCTTATTTAGGAATTTGAAACCATTTAAAGAGCCTTGAAGTTTGAACAGAGATAGATAGATAGATAGATAGATAGATAGATAGATAGATAGATAGATAGATAGATAGATAGATAGACACTTTTGTTTCATTTAAGAAACAGCTTAAAAGATGGCTGAATAGCCAGCAGCCATATCACCCTGTAGCCCAAGACTGGTTGCCCACTGAAGCTAAGCAGGGCTGAGCCTGGTTAGTACCTGGATGGGAGACCTCCTGGGAAAACTAGGTTGCTGCTGGAAGAGGTGTTAGTAAGGCCAGCAGGGGGTGCTCACCCTGTGGTCTGTGTGGGTCCTAATGCCCCAGTGTAGTGACGGGGACACTATACTGCCAAAAGAGCACCGTCCTTCGGATGAGACGTAAAACCGAGGTCCTGACTCTCTGTGGTCATTAAAAATCCCAGGATGTCCTTCGAAAAAGAGTAGGGGTGTAATCCCGGTGTCCTGGCCAAATTTGCCCCTTGGCCTCTGTCCATCATGGCCTCCTAATCATCCCCATACACTGATTGGCTTCATCACTGTCTCCTCTCCACCAGTAAGCTGGTGTGTGGTGGGCGTTCTGGCGCAATATGGCTGCCGTCGCATCATCCAGGTGGATGCTGCACATTGGTGGTGGTTGAGGAGATTCCCCCCTTCCATGTAAAGCGCTTTGAGGTCTCAGAAAAAGCGCTATATAAATGTAACGAATTAACAATCAAAACTGTGAACATTAGGTAAGAACTATGTATAGGCACTTTAAAATAGGTACATTTATAACAAGCACTTTAGGATGTCTATGCACATGCACTTTAAAAGACACACTTTAAACAATTATTATAACAAGCACGTTATTTAAGCATAGTCACTTTTAACTCTTTTTAGCTCTATACGTCTGTTTGGTATTATGTTTGTTTTTTGTTTGTTTTCCATGTCTGGGACTATGGATGGAAATTAGCATTGTGCTAAATCCGGCGTATTTACGTTAATTTATATTGTACGTTCATCAATATGCATTGTCCCATCCAAACAAATGGAAAAAAAAAGAAAAAAGGAAGAAAAAAAAAGAAAAAAAGAAAAAAAAGATAGATAGACAGGTAGGTGGATGGATGGATGGATGGATGGATGGATGGATACCTCACGGCTTGGCATATTCCTTGTTAGTAAGTCGATGTCAGTTCCTGTTAGCGATTGCTGGATTATTATGCAGACGTAGTTTAGCCTGTTGAGGAGCAACTCCTGATGGCCATTATTTCATGAGATGATTAAGACCGTGGCTGCGGAGAGAGTGAGATACGCTGGCTAATGCGTGTGCTAACAGAACACGCTTCCAGAATCCGTCTTACATTTACATTTACATTTAGTCATTTAGCAGACGCTTTTATCCAAAGCGACTTACAAATCAGGACTAAATTAAGCGAGTCATCATGAAGAGGCAAAAGACAACAACGCAAGAAGTGTTCAGAATACGAAGTTCAGGCATTATTCAGAGTAGCATAAGCATGATAAGTGGGATTTTAAGGGAAAGGTTTTTTTTTTATTTTTTTTTTTTATGAGTTTAGGTGCTCATGGAAGAGATGGGTTTTCAGCTGTTTTTTGAATGTTGTCAGGGATTCAGCATTCCGGATGAGGGTGGGGAGAGTGTTCCACCAGCATGGAACTGTGAATGAGAATGATCTGGAAAGTGATTTTGTGGCTTTCTGTGATGGAACCACGAGACGTCGCTTGTTGATTGATCGTAGGCGTCTGGTGGGGATGTAGGCTCGTAGGAGTGAGTGAAAGTAGGAGGGAGCTGAGCCTGTGATAGATCTGTAAGCAAGCGTCAATGCCTTGAACTTGATGCGAGCAGCGAGAGGTAGCCAGTGCAGAGAGATTAACAGAGGAGTGACGTGGGCCCTCTTGGGCTCGTTGAAGACAAGACGAGCTGCAGCATTCTGGATCATCTGAAGAGGTTTGGTAGCACATGCTGGAAGTCCGGCCAGAAGAGCATTGCAGTAGTCAAGCCTAGAAATGACCAGGGCCTGGACGAGGAGTTGTGTTGCGTGCTCAGTTAGGAAAGGCCTGATCTTCCTGATGTTGTGCAGCGCAAACCTGCATGATCGAGCTGTCTTTGAAATGTGATCTGTGAAGGTCAGCTGGTCATCAAACGTTACTCCCAGATTTCTGACCGACCTTGATGGGGTGATTGATGATGAATCAAGCTGGATGGTGAAGTCGTGCTGTAGAGACGGATTGGCAGGGAGGACGAGCAGCTCAGTCTTTGCCAGGTTGAGCTGCAGGTGATGTTCCTTCATCCATGTGGAGATGTCTGCCAGACAGCTCGAGACCCGTGCAGCTACTGTGGGATCATCTGGTCGAAATGAGAGGAAGAGTTGTGTGTCATCAGCATAGCAGTGGTAGGAGAAACCATGTGCCTGTATGATGTGTCCCAGTGATGTAGTGTAGATGGAGAAGAGGAGGGGACCAAGAACTGAACCCTGGGGAACCCCTGTGGTCAGTTGATGTGCTCTGGATACCTCGCCTCTCCATGCGACTTTGAAGGACCTACCTGTGAGATAGGATTCAAACCAGTCGAGTGAAGTTCCTGTGATGCCCAGTGATGAGAGGCTGGACATAAGGATCTGATGGTTCACGGTGTCGAAGGCAGCAGACAGATCAAGGAGAATGAGGAGTGAAGATTTGGAAGCAGCTTTTGCAATCCGTAGGGCTTCTGTGACCGACAGTAATGCAGTCTCAGTTGAATGCCCTTTCTTGAAGCCAGATTGGTTGACATCCAGCTGGTTGTTTAGAGACAAGAAGGATGTTACTTGGTTGAAAACAGCTCTTTCAAGTGTTTTTGCAATGAATGGTAGGAGAGAGATGGGTCTGTAATTCTCTACAAAAGATGTGTTTAGCGTTGGTTTTTTAAGCAGTGGAGTGACCCGAGCCTGCTTGAATGCTGTAGGGAAGGTGCCAGTATGGAGGGATGAGTTGATGATGTGTGTGAGTGCTGGTAGAAGTGTGGGAGAGATGGCTTGTAGAAGGTGTGAGGGGATGGGGTCTAGAGGGCAGGTGGTAGGGTGACTGGAGAGGAGAAGTGTAGATACTTCTTCCTCTGTTAGCGGCGAAAAGGAGGACAGAGGGGTATTGGCTGTGGAAGGGGTCGGTCTGGGTTTCTGTGTGTGTGGAGCTGAGAATTGACTGCTGATAGTTGTTGTTTTGTTGGTGAAGAAGTTTGCAAAATCATCGGCAGTTAAGGAGGAGGAGGGTGGTGGTGGAGGTGGACAGAGGAGTGAGTTGAATGTCTTGAAGAGTAGTCGTGCGTTGGAGGAGCTGTTGATCTTGTTGTGGAAATAAGAAGATTTTGCAGCATGAACATCAGCAGAAAAGGACGAGAGGAGAGATTTATACATACTCAGGTCAGATGAGTCTTTTGATTTGCGCCATTTCCTCTCCGCTGCCCTGAGTTCGGTCCGGTGTTCACGGAGAACCTCAGATAGCCAGGGGTTAGAAGGAGTAGCGCGTGCTGGCCTGGAGGAGAGAGGGCAGATTTTGTCTAGAGTAGAGGTTAGTGTGGAGCATAGGGTATCCGTTGCAGTATTCACATCCAGAGATGAGAATTGTGAGGGTGGGGGAAGAGAAGAAGACACGGCAGAGGAGAGATGGGAGGGGGAAAGTGAGCGTAGGTTTCGCCTGAGGGTGACTGGTGGTGGGGTTGGTGGCGCAGGGGTAGCGAGTTGTAGACTGAAGGTGATGAGGAAATGATCTGAAACATGGAGAGGCCTCACCAAAATGTTGTCTGTGATGCAGTTGCGTGTGTAAACCAGGTCCAGTTGGTTGCCTGATTTGTGAGTACCTGTGGTGATGTGTCGTTTGAGATCGATGTGTCTTAGCATCATCATTAGCCTGCTAGCGAGTGTCTGTATATGCTAATGGAGCAGAGAGCCTCTTCACTGTACTGGACTGAAGTAATCTTTAATAAGGTGTCATAGGGATGCTGCTGGGGAATGCTAGTCTCTCCAATGTTCTCAGGGTCCTGCGTATCCCAGATTTATAATGAACACAAAACAGAGGCTGTACTGTATGTCCCCAGGATTAGGGTCAACGTCAGGGTTGCACAGGAGTTTAGATGGGAACACAGACACACTCCCGTTTGCCGGTGAACAGCATGGCTGACATATTACGCCCCTTTTCACAAGATGAAATATAAATCTATAGTGTCCCCAGAATGTGTCTGTGAAATTTCAGCTCAAAATACCTGTTTAGAAGAGGGTTGATCGATCCTTTACACGAGCTTCAGATACTCTGGTAATAACAAAACACACCAATCTCACTCATCCAAACTCTCAGAAATAACCAGTAGCGAGTGCAGCCTTACGGAGAGACTCAGGAAGAGTTTCACATTTAGACGTTTCTGAATGTTTGTGGAGACATTTATGTAGTTGTTGTGGAGTTACACTGATCATCTCATCATCATGTTGAACTTCTCCACAAGTGTCCACAGTTCCTGAGGTTCCTGCTGTCAGTCACACATATGGCGGTTCCTGCTCAGGTCAGTCGCACACGTATGACGGTTCCTGCTCAGGTCAGTCGCACACGTATGACGGTTCCTGCTGTCAGTCACACATATGGCGGTTCCTGCTCAGGTCAGTCGCACACGTATGACGGTTCCTGCTCAGGTCAGTCGCACACGTATGACGGTTCCTGCTGTCAGTCACACATATGGCGGTTCCTGCTCAGGTCAGTCGCACACGTATGACGGTTCCTGCTGTCAGTCACACATATGGCGGTTCCTGCTCAGGTCAGTCGCACACGTATGACGGTTCCTGCTGTCAGTCACACATATGGCGGTTCCTGCTCAGGTCAGTCGCACACGTATGACGGTTCCTGCTGTCAGTCACACATATGGCGGTTCCTGCTCAGGTCAGTCGCACACGTATGACGGTTCCTGCTCAGGTCAGTTGCACACGTATGACGGTTCCTGCTGTCAGTCACACATATGGCGGTTCCTGCTCAGGTCAGTCGCACACGTATGACGGTTCCTGCTGTCAGTCACACATATGGCGGTTCCTGCTCAGGTCAGTCGCACACGTATGACGGTTCCTGCTCAGGTCAGTCGCACACGTATGACGGTTCCTGCTCAGGTCAGTTGCACACGTATGACGGTTCCTGCTGTCAGTCACACATATGGCGGTTCCTGCTCAGGTCAGTCGCACACGTATGACGGTTCCTGCTCAGGTCAGTTGCACACGTATGACGGTTCCTGCTGTCAGTCACACATATGGCGGTTCCTGCTCAGGTCAGTCGCACACGTATGACGGTTCCTGCTGTCAGTCACACATATGGCGGTTCCTGCTCAGGTCAGTCGCACACGTATGACGGTTCCTGCTGTCAGTCACACATATGGCGGTTCCTGCTCAGGTCAGTTGCACACGTATGACGGTTCCTGCTCAGGTCAGTCGCACACGTATGACGGTTCCTGCTCAGGTCAGTCGCACACGTATGATGGTTCCTGCTGTCAGTCACACATATGGCGGTTCCTGCTCAGGTCAGTCGCACACGTATGACGGTTCCTGCTCAGGTCAGTCGCACACGTATGACGGTTCCTGCTGTCAGTCACACATATGGCGGTTCCTGCTCAGGTCAGTCGCACACGTATGACGGTTCCTGCTCAGGTCAGTCGCACACGTATGACGGTTCCTGCTGTCAGTCACACATATGGCGGTTCCTGCTCAGGTCAGTCGCACACGTATGATGGTTCCTGCTGTCAGTCACACATATGGCGGTTCCTGCTCAGGTCAGTCGCACACGTATGATGGTTCCTGCTGTCAGTCACACATATGGCGGTTCCTGCTCAGGTCAGTTGCACACGTATGATGGTTCCTGCTCAGGTCAGTCGCACACGTATGATGGTTCCTGCTGTCAGTCACACATATGGCGGTTCCTCCTCAGGTCAGTCGCACACGTATGATGGTTCCTGCTGTCAGTGCTGCTGATCTGAGATGATGGGGTCTAACCTTGAGGAAATGATGGATAGGAATCCCCCTCACAGGTTTATTAAGATCTGCTACAGACACACATTCACTAATGGTGTGGTAAAATAATGCACCTGTTATTTGCAGAAAGCACATTTGATTTTGTTGTCTAAAAGTGTGTCTGTCCTTTAGTGTATTTCAAAGACAAGTGTCTCCTCCATTCAGACTGCAGCTAAACCTGCTTAAAGATCCCATGTTGGTCCAAGCTGGATTATGCTGGTTTATCCTGGTTAGAGCTGGTGTAGCTGAAGACCAGCAGATCAGTGTCCCATGCTACACAAACCTTGTGCTGGAGAACAGAAACACTGGATTTTTCAGCAGGAAAATTGGCATTAAGTGGCTTTTTTTTTTTTTTACATACACACACTTACACACACACTTACACAAAGACACTTTTCTGTGTTTCTATATCCAGGTCACACGGGATCCGGTTTGAGGAATTTGTCTTGAGTCGGTTCTGTCGAACTCCAGAGAAAATGTCCTATTATTTTAAGATCTTTCCTCTTGTTGAAATATTCAGCATGATGACATTTCCACGAGTCCTCCAGCCGTACGAGCTCTCGAACTGCAGCACAGAACATTCTGTGAAGATCTGGAAATTATTAAAGCTCTCACAGGCCGTTCTGGGAGTCTACGCTGGGAGTATTTCATATTTCATACGCACTATATCAGAAGGCAGGATTTTGTTGCCTTTCTAATGGACTTTTTCTTCTTTGGTTTGCAAATGTGAAATTTCAAACCCAATTTTTTATTCAGTGTCGGGGAAAAACTGTGTGACGGCGCTTTCGTTGAAAAGCCCCTCGGCTCTCACTGATACCGCTCTCGTTCTCGTGAAGATAAGTGCTCGACAATTTACTCTCTTACACAGGAGCGCCGGCCGTTCAGACTCAGGCAACTTTATTTAATTCCAACTTTCACATTTTTGGTTAAAATATGTCGGATGAGTAGAACAGTGTGTGTTTAACAGGCGTTGCAGTGCAGGAGAGCAGAGAGAGAGCTTTACTATGTAGAAAAACAGGATGAGACACAGACACAGACACACACACAGACTTCTCACCTGAGAGGGCAGGCAGTCTGTGTAGTGGCTGACAGCATCTTCAACACACACACACACACACACACACTGACACAGACACAGACACACACACAGCATCTGTCTGCTGGATCACTGATACGTTTCCTATCTGGCTGTCGTGTTGTGGGACAAAACGACGCATCACAAACGACATAGAGCGATGGATGGAGAGGCAGATGGACTAAGATGAAACTGTCTGTCTGTCCTTCATACACACATACACACATATACACATTTTATATATATATATATATATATATATATATATATATATACACATACACACACACACACACACACACACACACACACATAGTTTATCACAGGTGTTTGTGTTAGAGGCTTGGTTGAAAAATCACAAACAATTATTGTACACGCATTGTGTCTCTGTGTGTCTGTGTCTGTGTGTGTGTGTGTGTGTGTGTGTGCGCGCGTGCATGTGTGTTTGTTTGACTACAGTAGTGTTAGGCTTTTGCTTCCTTTCAAAGCAGCTTTACATTGATAACAGGAAAAGAATGCAACAAATTTTGTTTCTAGAGGAAAATAGTGTCACAGTCCAGCTTAAGTTCAGTGATGGTTCATTTCTGTTGTAAGAAAGTTATTAATTTAGTTAATTTATATATATATATATAGCCGCTCTGGAGAAAACCGTGATGTCATCGTCCAGCTCAGTTCAGTTCTCCTATATTGTGTATGTACTATGAGGTAATTCTTGTATACGTGATGTAATGTTTTTTTTTTTTTTATGAGTGTATATTTATGTTTATTTGTATATTATTATATTTGATTAAGGTGTAAGTAAAAGTGAGAGATCTCTCTCTCTCTCTCTCTCGACAGTCCAGTCGCTCACTACAGCTGACGGTGTGGAGAAAAAGCTGACCTTTGACCTGCGTGATCGTCCTCTCCCAGCTGTGTGTTGTGTTTTGGCTGCTGTCCATGTACACTTTCAATCCCATCAAACAGAACTGTGCGTGTGTTTTACGCCAGGGACGCGTCATTGACTTCTGCTCACAGTAATTGATGTAAATGGACTCTTTATGTGCTGCCTGTGATGTTCTCATAATGACTTTCTATATGATTTGGCTGTTCTGCAATTTCAGATAATAACATGGAGATGGAGATGGAGAAGATGGAGAAGGCGGAACGATGGGCTCTAAAGGCACCCAGCTGTCCATCGCTTCTAATCCCAAACCATCCATCCAGTGATGGCCATCAGACCAATGGAGAAGCTAACAGAGTTATAACCAGGTTTAAACCCTAACCCTAACCCTCCAGGTGTTATAACCTCCTTATGTCTGAACCTTCAGTTCTTGTCTTGTGCTGCACCTGAGTTGAGTTTATGCTACCAGAGGGGCAGCTGAAGTAACGGAAGAGGGTGATGACGTAACGAAAGAGGGTGATGACGTAACGAAAGTGGGTAATGACGTAACGAAAGTGGGTGATGATGTAACAAAAGAGGGTCATGACGTAACCAAAGAGGGTCATGACGTAACGAAAGAGGATCATGGAGTAATGAAAGAGGGTCAAGGAGTAACGAAAGAGGGTGATGACGTGACCAAAGAGGGTGAAGACGTGACCAAAGAGGGTGATGACGTAATCAAAGAGGGTGAAGACGTAACCAAAGAGGGTGAAGACGTGACCAAAGAGGGTGATGACGTGACCAAAGAGGGTGATGACGTGACCAAAGAGGGTGATGACGTGACCAAAGAGAGTGATGACGTAACCAAAGAGGGTGAAGACGTGACCAAAGAGGGTGATGACGTGACCAAAGAGGGTGAAGACGTGACCAAAGAGAGTGATGACGTAACGAAAGAGGGTGAAGACGTGACCAAAGAGGGTGATGACGTGACCAAAGAGGGTGAAGACGGGACCAAAGAGAGTGATGACGTAACGAAAGAGGGTGAAGACGTGACCAAAGAGGGTGATGACGTGACCAAAGAGGGTGAAGACGTGACCAAAGAGAGTGATGACGTAACGAAAGAGGGTGAAGACGTGACCAAAGAGGGTGATGACGTGACCAAAGAGGGTGAAGACGTGACCAAAGAGAGTGATGACGTAACGAAAGAGGGTGATGACGGGACCAAAGAGGGTGATGACGTGACCAAAGAGGGTGAAGACGGGACCAAAGAGAGTGATGACGTAACGAAAGAGGGTGAAGACGTGACCAAAGAGGGTGAAGACGTGACCAAAGAGGGTGAAGACGTGACCAAAGAGAGTGATGACGTAACGAAAGAGGGTGAAGACGTGACCAAAGAGGGTGAAGACGTGACCAAAGAGGGTGATGGCGTAACCAAAGAGGGTGATGGCGTAACCAAAGAGAGTGATGACGTAATCAAAGAGGGTGATGGCGTAACCAAAGAGGGTGATGGCGTAACCAAAGAGAGTGATGACGTAACCAAAGAGAGTGATGACGTAACCAAAGAGGGTGAAGACGTAACCAAAGAGTATATGACGTAATCAAAGAGAGTGATGACGTAATCAAAGAGAGTGATGACGTAATCAAAGAGGGTGATGGCGTAACCAAAGAGGGTGATGGCGTAACCAAAGAGAGTGATGACGTAACCAAAGAGAGTGATGACGTAATCAAAGAGAGTGATGACGTAACCAAAGAGGGTGATGACGTGACCAAAGAGGGTGAAGACGTAACCAAAGAGAGTGATGACGTAACCAAAGAGGGTGATGACGTAATCAAAGAGGGTGATGACGTAACCAAAGAGGGTGATGACGTAACCGAAGAGGGTGATGACGTATCCGAAGAGGGTGATGACGTAACCAAAGAGAGTGATGACGTAACCAAAGAGAGTGATGACGTAACAAAAGAGAGTGATGACGTAACCAAAGAGGGTGATGACGCAACCAAAGAAGGAGATGAAGTAACGAAAGAGGGTCATGACGTAACGAAAGAGGGTCATGACGTAACGAAAGAGGGTCATGACATAACGAAAGAGGGTGATGACGTAACGAAAGAGGGTGATGAAGTAATCAAAGAAGGAGATGAAAGAGGATGATGACGTAATCAAAGAAGGAGATGAAAGAGGATGATGAAGTAATCAAAGAAGGAGATGAAAGAGGGTGATGAAGTAATCAAAGAAGGAGATGAAAGAGGATGATGACGTAACGAAAGAGGGTGATGACGTAACAAAAGAGGGTGATGACGTAACGGTGATGACATAACGAAAGAGGGTGATGTCGTAACGGTGATGACGTAATGAAAGATGGTGTGACGTAGCGCAAAGCATTCCCAGCAATACACAAAGTGTCCCATTCACATTTTTGTTGGGCATAAATAAATCGCTACTATTATGAAACTAAAAGCTACCTAGACACTAACAGAGCAATATTACTACATAAAACAATAAGGGAAATTACCTAGGCCAACATATTTGAAAATGCAATTTTTTTTGCTATAGTAACATAATATACAGTAAACTAGAAAGCAAATGCAGTTGGTCAAGTCAAGTCACCCTTATTTCTATAGTGCTTTATACAACACAGATTGTTTCAACGCAGAAGGGTTGCAACACAACTACTAATTCCACTGCAGATAATTTCAAGAAAACTGTAACCCACAGCCTACATTTCCCAGCACCCCTAGCAGAGAGGTTAAAGAGTAAGTCATGCTTGATTGGTCAGCAGCTCTTACAAGTGATTTATTACATTTACATTTACGCATTTGGCAGACGCTTATATCCAAAGTGACTTACATTTAATTTCAAGGTACACATTTACATTCTTATCAGTTCTTGCTTTCCCTGGGAAACGAACCCATGGCCTTGGCGTTGCAAGCCCCAACGCTCTTCTGTTTGAGCTACAGGATTCGCACGTGTTTCTGAGTACATATGGTAATATGTGAAACCAAAGTCTGATAGTGAAAACAAATGGCTCATTAAACTCATTGTTTTGTCATTGTGCAGATGAAGAGCTCATGGAGTTAAAGCTAACGTTGTCGTTTCCCGCATGCATCTCCACGCTGAAATGGTGATGAATCATCAGAGCTGATATTGCCTTTCACATAATATTCTCTGGATTTATGGCCAGTGTCGTCTCAGCTGTTTTCTAATTTGGAAAATCTATTTTTCATTCTGTCTTCCTGCCTTCCAATTAGCTCTGAAACAGACCAACAGATTTCCCTCTTTGTCACAACACAAATGTGGCTTTTTGCAGATTTTTGGACACACACACACACACACACAGACACAGACACAGACACAGACACACACACACACACACACACACGTTGTGTTTTCATGTTTAAAGGGACTTTCCATAGACATAATGATTTTTATACTGTACAAACTGTAAATGATGTCCCCTTACAATAGCCCCACCCCTGAACCTACCCATCACACACAACTTTCTGCATTTTTACAATTTCAAAACACTTAACTTAGTATGAGTTATTAGCTGTTTTCTTCATGGTGACCCAAAAATGTCCCCGCAAGGATAAGGATTTCGGATATTGCCATCTTTGTGGGGACATTTTGTCCCGATTGTGTAGGGTTTACCATGACACACACACACTCCTGAATTCAGGTCCCATTCTCTCCAACCTGAACTTAATTAACAGTAAGGCTCAGCCATTACAGGCCAATATCTCCTGTTACAGAGACACAAAAGTCGCCCTTCTCTCCCTCTTCACCCTCTACCCTCTGAATTCACGCTTTCGCACCGAGATGAGGGAAAGAACTGCACAATGCAGCTGTCGGATCTGTCTATTCTCTGCTTTAATTGGTTTGTCTCTCCTGAGAGTAAGCTCAGATCTGCAGGTTCTTCAGTGTGGACTCAGATGATAACCGTGAGCTCTACTGAGAGCCTGGTCAGCCTGAGAACTACAGCTTTCAAAAACTCACTAGCTATGTTTCCTTCCACAGGTATTTTTATCAGATTTTTGGGATCTTGCATAAAAAAAAATGCTGGACGGAAATGCCAAGATGTGCATATATTCTAAAAATGCTGTGTAAAAAAAGGTTTATGCTTGATTGAGGGGGATCGTTTGTTCATCCGATAAGAAGACATGCGCATAAGCTACGATGGAAACTGAATAAATCCCTGATGCGCAACAACAATCTCAGGTGACTTTCCCTGAGATAACTGGAGTAACCAGTGGACCAATCACATCGCAGCATCTCAAATGTTGGTTTGGTATTTCTGAAAAGCCGGAGTCGAAGTGTGTGATCAGAATGATCTGGTTTAATTCCCTCCAGAAGCGTCTCACACGAGTGTGTTCCCGAACGCAAGAGAACCTGACAGCGTTTATTGTGTTTCGTCTGACACTCTGAGGCACACTCGTTTATGATGGAGGGAAAAAGAGCCCGATTGCAGAAACTTACTGTTTATTACTGATATTTTGCACCAATTTCCCTGGAAGTGATGATTTTGTTCTCTTAAACACATGGGATGGAAACAGAAGCAGACTCAAGAGATGGATAATGAAATTAACAGGAGTTTGTTGACAACACTGAGCGGAGACAGAATGCAAGTAAGTGATATGAACAATGATACTTTGGACAGCGGTGTGCAGGTGATGATTGGAATGGTTCTTCTTACAGGTATGGAGACTGATTGTGAGTGAGACGGATGGCAGGAACAAAGAACGCTGGAGATGGCGACGCTGGAGATGGCGACGCTGGAGATGGCGACGCTGGAGATGGCGACGCTGGAGATGGCGACGCTGGAGATTGGCGACGCTGGAGATTGGCGACGCTGGAGATTGGCGACGCTGGAGTGGAGCCTGGAGAATGGTCATTTGGAGAATCAAGGTTAGCGATAGCAGGGTAAGTAGTCTTCTTCCTATGAACTAGACCAGACAGTGAACTGAAGTGAAGAGTGAGTATTTATAGTGGTGGTGATGATGGTGATGATGAGGTGCAGGTGTGTGTGATTAGGAATGACTTGCAGGTGGGTACAGAGGAGAGTGATGGGAAGTGTAGTGCAGGAACCTGGCAGACATGTAACAAGTGCTTTATTTGAAATGTCTATATATATATATATATATATATCAGTTGTGGGCCGTCAGGGCCAGCAAGGCCTTCTCTGCTGACCTAAACACTATCAGAATCACTGACTTGCACTTTAATATATATATATTTTTCCCTGAATGCGTATTAAATTATTCCCAATAGTCCATTTTCTTAATTTCATAGATTTTCTCTTGGTTGCGCTGCTTCCAGTGGTGTATATTTATTTTAGTGATTTTATCCAATCATATTTCAGCCATCATGTGTTGCCAGGGTCAAATAAATCTGCCTTGAGGCCTTCAGAATCGACAATGTGGGCGCCTGTAGCTTAAAATGAATGGCAATGAAACCCTTGCTTTAACCAATCAGATTATCATTCAGATTGAATCAGCCAATCAGATTTTGATTTGACTGCAGTGGAGCCATCTAGCAGGCGTACAATAACGTCTGCATTTTCATGTCCTTTGATTGGATGGTCAGAGCGCGTACTATCACTGGTAGTCAGAGCTAGCTAACCGCATCTGTAGCGAACTGCATAAATTAAAATATATTCCTGTAGATTTAATCGTTTTTCAACCCACAAATTAATGTTTCTTTCCCTCCTCGACCCCCAGCAGATTCAAACCTACAGGAAAAAAAGGACACCACTGAAGGCCCAGGTGTGAAATGCATGGCCCGCATGCTTCAATGTCTTTGAGCAGCCAAAGGTGACTGAGGAAAAACTTTGTACGAAAAAAAAAAACTAAAAACATGGAGTTGTTTAGAGGAGCTCTTCCTTCTCTGGCATTAAATCAATGTCCCTAAAACCATGTCCTTTAACTCAATGGCACATGTATCACCGGTCGTCTGTTCATTAAGCACTGCAGTTATTTAGGCAGTGATCAAACTGTAAGGTAATGTTGTGCCGAGACCCTTTTACCAGCGTGGCTTTCGCACTGCCCTCATGTGCCTCATCTTCACTCTATGATTTTAACAGTAAATCACACTGGCACAGCAGAATCTATAAACGCTAGAGACAGACAGATTGAGGGAATAGATATCAGTGTGTTTGAAGGACGAGAGACGCTCTGAACAGTGATTGATGTGGGCTTCCCTGTCTCACTCTCTGTTCCTGTCTCACTCTCTGTCCCTGTCTCACTCTCTGTCCCTGTCTCACTCTCTGTCCCTTTTCACTCTCCATCTCTATCTCACTCTCTCTCCCTGTCTCACTCTCCGTCCCTTTCTCACTCTCCATCTCTATCTCACTCTCTCTCCCTGTCTCACTCTCCGTCCCTTTCTCACTCTCTCTCCCTGTCTCACTCTCCATCTCTATCTCACTCTCTGTTCCTGCCTCAATCTCCTTCCCTGTCTCACTCTCTGTCCCTGTCTCACTCTCCTTCACTGTCTCACTCTCTCTCCCTGTCTCACTCTCCGTCCCTTTCTCACTCTCTCTCCCTGTCTCACTCTCCATCTCTATCTCACTCTCTGTTCCTGCCTCAATCTCCTTCCCTGTCTCACTCTCTGTCCCTGTCTCACTCTCCTTCACTGTCTCACTCTCTCTCCCTGTCTCACTCTCTGTCTCTGTCTCACTCTCCATCCCTGTCTCACTCTCTGTCCTTGTCTCACTCTCGGTCCCTTTCTCACTCTCCATCTCTATCTCACTCTCTCTCCGTATCTCACTCTCCGTCTCTGTCCCTGTCTCGATATCTGTCCTTGTCTCACTCTCCTTCACTGTCTCACTCTCCTTCACTGCCTCACTTTCTGTTCCTGTCTCACTCTCTGTCCCTGCCTCAATCTCCTTCACTGTCTCACTCTCTGTCCTTGTCTCACTCTCTGTTCCTGTCTCACTCTCATTCACTGTCTCACTCTCCTTCACTGTTTCACTCTCCTTCACTGTCTGACTCTCTGTTCCTGTCTCACTCTCTGTCCCTGTCTCACTCTCTGTCCTTGTCTCACTCTCTGTTCCTGTCTCACTTTCCTTCACTGTCTCACTCGCTGTCCCTGTCTCACTCTCCTTCACTGTCTCACTCTCTGTCCTTGTCTCACTCTCCTTCACTGTCTCACTCTCTGTCCTTGTCTCACTCTCCTTCACTGTCTCACTTTCTGTTCCTGTCTCACTCTCTGTCCCTGTCTCACTCTCCTTCACTGTCTCACTCTCTGTCCTTGTCTCACTCTCCTTCACTGTCTCACTTTCTGTTCCTGTCTCACTCTCTGTCCCTGTCTCACTCTCCTTCACTGTCTCTCTCTCTGTCCCTGTCTCACTCTCTGTTCCTGTCTCACTCTCTGTTCTCTGTTCCTGTCTCACTCTCTGTCTCACTCTCCTTCACTGTCTCACTCTCTGTCCCTGTCTCACTCTCTGTCTCTGTCTCACTCTCTGTCCCTGTCTCACTCTCTGTTCCTGTCTCACTCTCTGTCTCTGTCTCACTCTCTGTCCCTGTCTCACTCTGTCCTTGTCTCACTCTGAACACTATATCATGTCTGTATATGTGTGTGTAAACCTGTGAAACTGTACATGTGTTGTCTTCCAGTGCCTTCTGTATCCTGTGATGTGATGGAGGGATGGAGGTGGCAGAGAGGATGAAGGAGCGGTCGTGGGGTAGAAAGGAGAACAGCAGTGTTCAGGCTCCTCAGTGCTGCTTAAATATGCAGTGTGTAATGAAGCGGTGAGTCCCTGTCCCTCCGCAGGCGTGAGTGAGAGAGTGTGTGTGTGTGTGTGTGTGTGTGTGTGTGTGTGTGTGTGTACACTGAGGAGCGACACCTGGTGTTTTCATCAGTCTGAGTCTGGAGCGAACATCTCTACAGTCCAGAGCAGGACAGGACAGGACAGGACAGACCAGCCGATCACTGATGACCACAGGTGTGTGTGTGCCTGAGAGTATGTGTGTGTGAGTGAGTGAGTGAGTGAGTGAGTGAGTGAGTGTGTGTGTGTGTGTGTGTGTGTGTGTGTGTGTGTGTGTGTGTGTGAGAGAGAAAGAGAGAGACAGAGAACACCAGTGACCTATCTATCTATCTATCCTGTAGCTCAAACAGCATAGGCAACATCAAGGTCATAGGTTTGACCAGTGAATGCATGAACTTATAAAATATCATCTTTGAATGCAATGAACTGTTAGTTGCTTTAGATAAAAGCGTCTTCCATGAATATGAATGAAATTGTTCATGGTCTTCCAAACTCAGACGCAGCCCAGATAAAAACCTCTCTTGTGTGCATCAGAGGTTTTGCTGTATGTAAACCTGAATAAAGCTCTAAAACTAATATCACTTACCATAGCTGACATGATGTCCAAACTAATATCATTTTATTTTACGATGTTTTCCAGCACATGTTTGGAGAAACGAGGCTTGTGTCCCACGGCTGTCTTCACCTCTTCCTCTCTGACATCAAAGCCCACGCTCACCTCAAACTCATCATGTCACAGCTTCAGTCAAATTATCTGCGGGCTTTACCACTATTCTGTCAAATATTTGTGTTTAACTGATCACTGTATCAGTGATTTCCCCCATATCGCTGCTGTTATTCTTTCCTCACCGAATAAAATCATTAACACTCTGATCAATATTAATCATTATTCCATGTCTGTTTTAATAGCGTCATGGTTTACTTTGCGATAATGAGTGATTAAAGGTTCATCCTCCCTTTTCTTTATTTGTCTTTTTCCTTGTACACGTAGATCTGATACTCACAGACAGACTTATTTACCAGGACAGCTCACAGCTTACAGGACTTTCATTTAAATTTGGACTTCAGGTTTGATTCAGTCGCGGATCCGGAGGGACCGTCAGTTTCCCGCATGCAGAAAAGAATTACGATAAAGGTTGTGAATGAATAAAATGTTTAAAGATTATTTCAAAAGCGCTCGCCCCGTAGGCCAAGCCTTCATATCAGGACAAGCGACTGGGAAAGAGAGATTTGAAGGTTTAGGGAGGACAGGCCAGGGATGAGGTCTACTTTAGATGTTTTACACACTGTACATGTACACGACATCTGACATCATCACTAACTGTGTCCTTTAAATAGTCGAGGAGACTCTGTGATGGACAGCTGGTGTCAAAGGTCAAGGCTGTCATTAAGGAATAATTCAAAGCATTTCTGAGCCATGTAAAACTGAATCAGTCATTTAACGTTGCTGGTTTCGCTGCTAGCTGTTAAAAACCACAAGTGTGCCTCATTTGGCGGATCACTCTGGGTTAATGGATGTTACGCTAGGCTAAAGTTCAGCCAGAAACCGTTGCTAAGTTACCATGGACTGCTCTGGGCCGGTCTCTCTGTGACATGCATTCTGTATTAGCCTGGAGACACACACACTTTTGGGGCCCTTAACATGCTCAAAAACTCTTGAAACTTTGCACACACGTTGAATCAGGGCCTGGCACAAGTTGACGTGGGGGGGTCATGGGGGGTCTGCAGCGGACCATTTTATATGGTTGTGTTTGGAGGGCTCTGTAACGTATGTCTTTTCACATACACTAACCAAACCTTATACACTTAAAGATCTCATCAAGCAGAACAACTTTCAAACTCAAAGTGATATGCCAGCCCAACAGGGAGTTGGCTATTATGGGCTGTTTGATGAATGCATGCTCTGGATTTTTTTTTTAACCAAACTCTGTCAATATGAAGCCAAGGCATTGAGGATGCTAAATTGCAAACGGATTTTTGATATCTCGAATGGTTTGGCCACGGCGAGGCAACAAATTTATGGCGAAATAAGGGAAACAGGAAGTTTGTTATAACTTCTGCATACGTTGACTGATCTTGATGAAACTTCAGCAGTGTGTTCGTTGTTGGAGGCCGATCACATAGATGTAAATATCGTGAGTCAAAGTTTTAGCGCCACCAACTGGTAGCAGTAAATGTGTCAAGTCAAGTCAAGTCAAGTATATTTGTATAGCGCTTTTCACAATACAGATTGTATCAAAGCAGCTTCACAGTATTAAATTAAAATAATACAACAAGGTTTGTTTCTAGTGGAATTTATTGATAAAATCAAATTAGATATCCCCAGAATATCCCCAACTGAGCAAGCCAAAGGCAACAGTGGCAAGGAACCGAAAAGTGACCTAATAGTGTCCTAAAACTCCATCAGGTGACCCAATGGAGAAAAAAAAACCTTGGGAGAACCCAGGCTCAGTCGGGGGCCAGTTCTCCTCTGGCGTTTATTAACTAGAGGCCGGATTGTAATTTGAACTGTAAGATTAAAAATATTATATGAATGCCTGGCTGAAGAGATGCGACTTTAATCTAGTTTTAAACTGGGAGAGCGAGTCTGAGCAACGAACAGTATCAGGAAGGCTATTCCAGAGTTTTGGAGCTAAATGTGAAAATGCTCTCCCTCCTTTGGTGGTTCTGGATATCCTAGGTATGACCAAAAGCCTTGAATTTAGTGATCTTAAAGAGCGCGATGGATTATAGGGCGATAGAAGATCCGTTAAATAGACTGGAGCTAAGCCGTTTAGGGCTTTATAAGTCAGTAGCAATACCTTGTAATTAATACGGAACTTTATAGGTAACCAATGCAGTGATGATAAAATCGGTGTTATATGATCATATTTTCTTGATCTAGTAAGAACTCTAGCGGCGGCATTTTGGACTAACTGTAGCTTGTTAATTGAGGATGCAGGACAACCGGCTAATAAAGCATTACAGTAATCTAGTCTCGAGGTCATGAATGCATGAACTAACTTTTCTGCATCAGAAACTGATAGCATATTACGTAGCTTAGCAATGTTTCTAAGGTGGAAAAAGGCGGTTTTTGTAACATATGAAATATGATTTTTGAAAGACAGGTTGCAATCGAGTATAACACCCAGGTCTTTTACTGTAGAGGATAAAGTAACAGGACATCCTACTATATTAAAGTTGTATTGCGAGAGGTTTTGTGGGCAGTTTTTTGAACCGATAAGTAGTACCTCTGTTTTGTCTGGATTTAATAAAAGAAAATTACGCGTCATCCAATCTTTTATATCTTTAACACACTCTGTCAATTTGGATAATTTATCGTTTTCATCTGGCCGTGATGAAATATATATTTGAGTATCATCAGCATAACAATGGAAACTAATTCCATGTTTCCTTATAATATTTCCAAGTGGCATCATATATACTGAGAATAATAGAGGGCCTAACACAGATCCCTGCGGCACTCCATAGTTTACTGGAGTTATGATCGATTTTTCTCCATTTAAATAGACAAAATGGTAGCGGTCAGATAAGTATGATCTAAACCAGCTTAATGCTTGTCCTTGAACACCAGTATAATTTTGTAGTCGATCTAAGAGTATTGTGTGATCTATAGTATCGAACGCAGCACTAAGATCAAGTAAAACTAGTATTGAGATACAGCCTTGGTCAGAAGCTAAAAGTAAATCATTTGTGATTTTAACGAGCGCAGTTTCTGTGCTATGGTGCGGCCTGAAACCTGACTGAAACTTCTCATAGATATCATTTTCTTGCAAGAAAGAACACAATTGAGCGGACACCACTTTTTCTAATATTTTAGACATAAATGGAAGATTTGAAATGGGTCTATAATTTGCTAGGTTATTATGATCTAATTGTGGTTTCTTAATGAGAGGTTTTATAACTGCCAATTTAAATGTTCTTGGAACATGACCTAAAGATAAAGACGAGTTAATAATATTAAGGAGAGGCTCTTCCACTACAGGTAACACTTCTTTCAGTAGTTTAGTTGGTATCGGATCTAATAAACATGTTGTTGTTTTAGAGGAAGTGATAAGTTTATTTATCTCTTTTTGTTCTATAGTTGTAAAGCACTGTAATTGTTCTTGCGGGGTGATAATTAAGGCTGAATTATAAGGCGCAACTGAAGATTGAACGTTTACAATTGTGGTTCTGATGCTTTCTATTTTCTCAGTGAAGAACTTCATAAAATCATTACTACTAAACTGTAACGCGATATTTTGTTCGGGTGATGTCTGTTTATTTGTTAGTCTAGCCACGGTGTTAAATAAAAACCTTGGATTATTTTGGTTATTTTCTATTAGTTTGCGGAGGTGCTCAGCCCTGGCTGCTTTTAGGGCCTTTTTATAACGTGACATACTGTCTTTCCACGCGATTCTAAAGACCTCTAAATTAGTTTGTTTCCATTTACGCTCTAAAATACGGGTTTCTCTCTTTAGAACATGCGTAGTATTGTTGTACCACGGTGCTTTAATTTTCTCTCTGACCTTTTTTAATCTAATAGGTGCAACAACATCCAATGTTCTAGAGAGAATAGTGCTCATAGTGCTAGTTAGTTCTTCTAGTTCATCTGTTTGTTTGGGTTCACTGAGCAGCTGAGACAGATCAGATAAGCAATTTGAGAAATTATCTATGGTGGATGGAAGGATTGTTCTGCCTGGTTGATAACGCGGCGCCGCATGACATATTACAGCAGTACGTAATATGCAAGTTACCATGTAATGGTCAGTGACTTCATCACTTTGCGGTATAATATCTATATCGGTTGGATCGGTTCCATGTGATATAATTAAATCTAGTGTATGATTAAGACGATGAGTTGGTCCGGTGACGTTTTGCTTGACCCCAAATGAATTTAATAAATCTGTAAACGCAGCCCCTAACGCATCATTTGGATTATCTACGTGTATGTTAAAATCTCCAACAATTAATGCTTTATCGACATTGACTAATAGGTCTGAGAGAAAATCTGCAAACTCTTTTAGGAAATCAGCGTAAGGCCCAGGCGGTCTATATACGGTAGCCAAGGCTAGAGATAATAGGGATGTTTTTCTAACATCTAAGAGCGTAACATTTAGTACAAGTACTTCAAACGAAATAAACTTATAACCCGTTTTCTGAGTAACATTGAGAATATCTCTATAAATTGTCGCAACACCACCGCCACGACCAATCAGACGGGGCTCATGCTTATAGGAGTATCCAGGAGGAGCAGACTCATTTAGACCGAAATAATCATTTGGTTTAAGCCAGGTTTCAGTTAGGCAAAGTACATCGAAGCTATTATCTGTGACTATTTCATTTACAATAACTGCCTTAGGTGTGAGTGATCTAATGTTTAGAAGACCTAGCTTTAGAAATTGTTTTTGTTTACTAATAGCAACATTTTCTGTTTTAATAACAATTAGATTTTTCCTAGATCCTGCAGTAGATTTGTTATTTGATCTCACTAAACGAGGAATAGACACGGTTTCTATGCAATATTCTACACTAGTATTTATATCAGTTAAATTGGTGCAGCAGAGACTATGATTTGGACTTTTGGTTACTAGTCAAAAGGTATTTAACATTTTGGAGATGTTATCCGACAGAAGATCTGCTCCGAATCTGCTTGGGTGTAAGCCATCGGCACGGAAAAGCCTAGGACGCTCCCAAAACAGATTCCAATTATTTACAAAGAGCAGTTTCTGCTCATTGCACCATGACATTAACCATTCATTTAGCGCAAATAATCTGCTAAACTTTTCATGTCCTAGTCGGTACGTGGGAAGCGGTCCTGACACTATGATCGTTGTTTCAGGCGATGTGCTGCGTACCGTATCGATCAGATTCCTGAAGTCTTTCTTCAGAATCTCTGTCTGGCGCATCCTGATGTCGTTCACTCCCGCGTGCAGGACAACAGTTCCGACGCGCTCGTCACCGTTCAGAATCTCGGGAACGTGAGTAGCGATTTCAGAAACACGAGCACCAGGAAAGCAGTGACTGTGCACCTTACTTTTACCTAACGTTGCGCGTACGTGCCGAATGATGGAATCGCCGATGATCACAGCATCGCGTTCTGTTTCGCGAAGAGGGGAGAAGCGGTTTTGTGTGGATAACTCGAAAACCGGGAGGGTCGGAGAGAGTCTTGGTCTAGACCTGACTCGCGTCTTCCGCTGCGGAACCACCCAGGCTTCGTGGTGGCGTGTTGGAGCCGGAGTGAACGAGACCATGGCTGATCGCGACCTCGGCGCTCGGGACCTATGTTGAGAAACGCACGGAGTAGACGAAGTCGGAGTCAGCGGGTTAGTAACGTTAATCTCTGATTTGTGTGCATCGGCGCGTGATGTTTCAAGAGCTAACCGCCGGTCTATCAGCTCGGCTTGTCTCAATAAAAGGTCGTGGATCTGTTTCTCAACAGCTTCCAGCTCAGACTGCAGTGCGTGCAGCTCAAATGTGTCCTCACCTGCACCAAAAGGTAGACTACTTTCATCTGATATATTCGCCATTTTAACAGATGGACAGTAAGTTAGCAACGAAGCTACCAGTGATGCTATCAATATTAATACTAATTTATGACTGAAGTTTTAGATATAATCCGTCTTTTTAGTGGTACGGGTGTAGAGTAGACGCACGATAGGCGAAAAATGTTTGTAAGTGAGTGTTGAGAAGACGCGTTCAGCCGTGATCCACGGACGTAACCTATAGGAGTATCCAGCGTTGGATCACTAATAGGCTTGAGGCGCGTCTGCTCAACAGTCCGCGTTGTAACTATGAGGGTTGAGCAGTAGTGCTTCTCAGTGAGGTAAAGTAGAAAATGTTTGTTGTAAGTTTAAAGAATAAAATCAAGATTTATAAATCAAATCGATGGAGCTCCAAAGACAACAACGCGTTCAGACGCGACGCATGCGCATTCGAAAACAGGAAGTCAGGAAAATCACTTGACACTATGGAGAACAGAGGAGAACAGAATGCAACAGAGGAGAACAGAGGAGAACAGGAGAACAGAGGAGAACAGAATGCAACAGAGGAGAACAGAGGAGAACAGAATGCAACAGAGGAGAACAGAGGAGAACAGAGGAGAACAGGAGAACAGAGGAGAACAGAGGAGAACAGGAGAACAGAGGAGAACAGAGGAGAACAGAGGAGAACAGGAGAACAGAGGAGAACAGAATGCAACAGAGGAGAACAGGAGAACAGAGGAGAACAGAATGCAACAGAGGAGAACAGAGGAGAACAGAGGAGAACAGAGGAGAACAGGAGAACAGAGGAGAACAGGAGAACAGAGGAGAACAGGAGAACAGAGGAGAACAGAGGAGAACAGGAGAACAGAGGAGAACAGAGGAGAACAGAGGAGAACAGGAGAACAGAGGAGAACAGAATGCAACAGAGGAGAACAGGAGAACAGAGGAGAACAGAATGCAACAGAGGAGAACAGAATGCAACAGAGGAGAACAGAATGCAACAGGAGAACAGAGGAGAACAGGAGAACAGGAGAACAGAATGCAACAGAGGAGAACAGAATGCAACAGGAGAACAGAGGAGAACAGGAGAACAGAGGAGAACAGAATGCAACAGGAGAACAGAGGAGAACAGAGGAGAACAGGAGAACAGAGGAGAACAGAATGCAACAGGAGAACAGAGGAGAACAGAATGCAACAGGAGAACAGAGGAAAACAGAGGAAAACAGAGGAGAACAGGAGAACAGAGGAGAACAGAATGCAACAGGAGAACAGGAGAACAGAGGAGAACAGAGGAGAACAGAGGAGAACAGAGGAGAACAGAATGCAACAGGAGAACAGAGGAGAACAGAGGAGAACAGAATGCAACAGGAGAACAGAGGAGAACAGAGGAGAACAGAATGCAACAGGAGAACAGAGGAGAACAGAGGAGAACAGAGGAGAACAGGAGAACAGAGGAGAACAGAGGAGAACAGGAGAACAGATGAGAACAGGAGAACAGAGGAGAACAGGAGAACAGAGGAGAACAGAATGCAACAGGAGAACAGAGGAGAACAGGAGAACAGAGGAGAACAGAATGCAACAGGAGAACAGGAGAACAGAGGAGAACAGAGGAGAACAGAGGAGAACAGAATGCAACAGGAGAACAGAATGCAACAGGAGAACAGAGGAGAACAGAGGAGAACAGAATGCAACAGGAGAACAGAATGCAACAGGAGAACAGAGGAGAACAGAATGCAACAGGAGAACAGAATGCAACAGGAGAACAGAGAAGAACAGAGGAGAACAGAATGCAACAGGAGAACAGAATGCAACAGGAGAACAGAGGAGAACAGAATGCAACAGGAGAACAGAGGAGAACAGAGGAGAACAGAATGCAACAGGAGAACAGAGGAGAACAGAGGAGAACAGGAGAACAGGAGAACAGAGGAGAACAGGAGAACAGAATGCAACAGGAGAACAGAGGAGAACAGGAGAACAGGAGAACAGAGGAGAACAGAGGAGAACAGAATGCAACAGGAGAACAGAGGAGAACAGAATGCAACAGAGGAGAACAGAGGAGAACAGAATGCAACAGAGGAGAACAGAGGAGAACAGAGGAGAACAGAGGAGAACAGAATGCAACAGAGGAGAACAGAGGAGAACAGAGGAGAACAGGAGAACAGAGGAGAACAGAGGAGAACAGAATGCAACAGAGGAGAACAGAATGCAACAGAGGAGAACAGAGGAGAACAGAGGAGAACAGAGGAGAACAGAATGCACAAATGCATTTCCATTTATTTGCTCATTGCATCTGCAACTCATTTCTGGATCTCATCGAATGAAACACACTTGTTTTTAGTTCAAGTCTCTTTTGAGACTGATATGATCATCATCTCTAAAAATCAGCTGTTTTTTTACGGAACCTGATAATTTTGATGATCACATTTGATCTGTAATGGACTAAGCCACAAAAACCCCATTGGAGAGAGTTTACTATTCACTGGTCAGTAACTGGACACAGACAGAAGTCCTGTGTGTTTGGAGGCTTGATTTCTCTCTCTGTTCACCTGAAACTAATCACAACTTTTCATGTCCTCCGAACAGGCCAGACAGCTTTATTTCTGGAGCACTTTATACAATACAAATAGTTTCAAAGCAGCTTCAAACGCACATGATGTGCTGAGTCACATGATCTTCAAAGAAGAAGAAGAAGAAGAAGTCACATGATCTTCTGAGTCACATGATGTTCTGGAGCACATGGCTTACGAGAGTTTGAAGATGGCAGGTTCAGTGCAATGCCTTGTGCAGTGGAAAGATGTGGGAAGTTAATCCTTGCAATTCCAAAAAGCTGTGAGGTAGAATGAACATTTCATTGATTGCCTTGGGATTTATGGACCTTTTTGGAAGTTTGCTTTTTTTGCCAAATAACAATGGAGGGCAGATAATTTGTCTGACTGAACAAGACCAAACAAGTATATCCTTATGATGTGTTTGCCAGTGGAGTGTCCATGAGACTATGTAAATGTTGTTTGAAGTCAAGTCAAGTCTAGTCACCTTTATATAGCGCTTTAAACGATACAGATTTTTTCAAAGCAGCTTTACAGTGATAATAGGAAAATAATGCAAAAAAGTTTGTTTTGGCTGTTCAGCAGATCTAGAAGAAACTAGTGTTGTAGTCCACCTTAAGTAAGTTAAAGATATATTATTAAGATGGAAGAATGCGGTTTTACAAATGCTAAAAATATGGTTTTCAAATGAAAGATTGGTATCAAAGAGCACACCCAGGTTCCTAACCGACGACGAAGACAGAGCAGCCATCAAGTGTTAGACAGTATTCTAAGTTATTACGTGCAGAGGTTTTTTGCACAATAATTAGAAACTCTGTTTTTTCAGAATTAAGTAGTAGGAAATGACTACCATTTTTTATATCAGCCATGCATTCCGTTAATTTACTAGATAGTGTTACATTAATCACCAACACTTCAAAATAATTATATTTGAAACTAGACTTCTCAGTAATTCTGAAGATATTTCAATAAATTACAGCAACACCTCCCCCTTTGCCTTTCAGACGAGGCTCATGTTTATAACTGTAATCTTGTTGGTGGACTCATTTAACCCCCTGGGCTCGACGGTCGCGCCGGCGATATCAGCTCGCTTTTTTTCTTATCAGTGCAAAACAGACTCAAAATACTCTGTTGATTTTGCTTGATTTTGTGTTATACATCATTCAAAGCTGTTAAATGTCCTCTTTTATTTGTGTACACTCATAATAAAAACGAAATGTTGTGTTTTTCGTAAAATAAAGAAAATAAACATGATGCGCATTCTGCCGTCTCTCTCAATGTGAAGTTCATTCTGAAACGCAACAGAAAATGATCTGTAACTCAGCGAATGCTCGTCACACAGACTTGAGACGTATGTCTATACAAAGTTTGAAGTCTCTAGCTGCTCAAACGTAGATATGTATAATATGGTAACACTAATATTTCATAGTTTGGAGCGGCTTGATCGCTTCAGTAAATGTTCTCTGCACGCGCTGTGAGTTTGAAAAGCAAAATGCACCAAACATTAGGCTTAATGTTTTACTCCAATCTTATTTCATAACGTCATAATGAATGGAAACGTTTGAAGTGACATATGATAATCAATATATTTTTCTCTAGTGTAGTGTTACTGAAGTGTTCCTTTTTAACGATTTATAGGCCGCCTGCTATAGGCTATTATTATTATTATTTTATGCAGCCCTACATGTATATGCCTACAAGGCACAACAAACCTGGTGTTCATTTTATATATATAAAATGAACACACACATATATATATATATTAGGTGTGACCCCGAATAGTCGAAGATTCGATGCTTCAATAGGAGGAGCCTGATTCGACTATCGATCTCATGGTCGAATCTTCGCAGAGGTGTTATGAAACGAGGATCATGCCACTTTGGCTATATGAGGGCGCTCAATGTCTGATTTCACATAGAACTACCGGTTTTCTGTCAATACGTTAATATTCAGCCTGTTATGATAATGCTGTATATAAAAATATGCAAAGAAAGAAGCTTTTAATAAATATTTTTTAACGTGTGTGAATAAATCTAAACACCCCGTGACAGATTTAAGTTTCACTTTCAATCCGTGACCGACAGAGGAGCGTCTTGGCGGCAAGGATTTAAATCTTTAACAATGTCTGGGATAAGAACATCTAAAGTGTGGATGTACACCATCAGAAAGGATATTCTCCAAGGCTGGATTTAGCATCAGGAAAACCATGATCGCACTTCTGCCGGCCAACGATAACAAGTTGGTTTTCCACGGGACATTCTAAAATGCTTAACGTGAAAAAAGCTTTTAAAATGCTTAAAAGGCACTTTAACGTGGCTTTATGTATGTACACAGAAACCATACTATGTGCAGATAAGCAGATGAACCCAGAATATGAACGCAATGCGTTCCTCCTATAGTAAAGCGTTTTCATATTTTAATTTAACTATTTTAGGAGATTAAGTCGTTAAACGTTTTTCACGTTGAGTGTTTTAGAATGTATTTTATCCGCGCGCACAAAAGACTCAAACAGACACAGACAGAGTGAAAGACTGGATTTGTTCTCTCATCAGGTAGGGTACAAGTGATTTTCAGCCGGTTCAACTTTTCAGCCGGTTCTAATTAGATTTTTGGATGCTGTGAACATTTTTAGCTAAAAAGACTGCCACTCCAGTTTAGCATTGTTGTTTCTGCAGTTAAAAAGACAAAGTTGAAAATTCTGGCTACTATCGTTATTTTAATCATTTCTTTATTTTAATGTAATTTATTGATCTGTCAGGGTTATCTATTTGTGGCTTGTGTTTTGAATATATGTTCCCCTGCACTTTAGGCATTTTGCACACATTTGCTCCTCATCTTGTGACTTGATTCTGATTTATTTCGTTTTGTATTTTTATTTATTAGAAGGGTATATTCTGTTCTAATTTAATTTAGTAAATTAATTGTTTATTTTTTCGGTGCATCGATGTTGTGCTGTACTTAGAGCCTGCTCGCACAGGTAATTTAGCTGATTTAATTGGATTTGCATGTGAAATATAAATCCTGTCTGCAGTGTGGCCTTAGAGTTATTTATGTTATTTCTTAGTTTTATTGATCCAAAATGTTTTTATACATTTTCTTCTATATCTTTGTGTGATTTTCTGCACATCGCGGCTTTGAAATGTTAAAGCCCCGGCCCCACACACATGATTCGACTATTAGTCGACTATAGGCAAGACTTGACGATTCTGATTCGACTATCAAAATCCATAGTCGGGGACACCCCTAATATATATATATATATATATATATATATTGTACATTTTAAATCGCAATTTTAACCAGAAAATTTTTAAATGTGTTCCCAAAATCGTGCAGCCCTATAGTTTATCTTGATATCAGTGTGTTTTTTACAGGGCCCAGATGCGACTGATGAGTCCTGCTGACTTCAACATTCACATGAGTCTCTGTACATGAACATGTTAAAGTGAAAAATCAAACACCTTGGAAATGACAGGTATGTTCTATGTTTCAGGAATGGCACAAAGGTGTGTGACAGTTCAAGTCTCTATCTTTAGATCAGTGTGTTGTAAATAAATCCAAACAATCAAAAAGCCATTCTTTTTTAAATATCTCCTCACTCTTTGTGCAAGGTTCCTCAGAATGATAGGGCCTGATAGCCCCTGATAGGGCCATTATGGGAGGGTCTTTGTCTTTCTCAGGTGTGAAACACATCAATATTCATGATGTGTTCACGCCTCCTCGCATAAAGCTTTCTTACACAAAATATGTCGTACAAATTTAAAATCGATATATTGTTTTATTTGAATGAGCAGTCAGGATGATTTTCACATAGTTTTGAAGCAAATATTCTAGGCTACGTGGTACAATTTTTTAAAAGTCTTGTGAAGAAATAATCAGTATGGGTTTCATGACCTTATTTCAGTGACAATATATATATATACTGTATATATATATATATATATATATATATTTTGTTTTTTACCAACCACGCATAAACGCCATTATCTCAAAACTACAAACTTTTACATACATGCTGCTGACATATTATTGTAGCAGAGTTTGTGCTGAATACAGTGTAATCAGACTTTAGCCATGAAAATGTCACAAGTAACAGAAATAAGCACAAATGTCAGAGCATGTCAGAACACCTCCAGGGCCCAGAAAAAACCTCAGACCCCAGAGGGTTAAAGTAATATATTTGTCTGGTTTTAGCCAGGTTTCTGTCAAACACAGCACATCTAGGTTATAGTCTGTAATCATATCATTAACAATAAGTGCTTTTGAAGTAAGGGATCTAATTTTCAGCAACCCAAGCTTTATCATTTGCTCATTTGTATTATATCTGTTTTTTATTTGTTGAACATATATTGAATTATTACCCTTGGAAGTTGTTTGTATTCCCTAATTCGGGGAACAGACACAGTCTCTATATGATGATAGCTAGGTGAAAGAGTCTCTATGTGATGGGATTTATCTGACCTTGGTGACGTGAGGCCGCTAGCAGACAGTCGGTTAAGCCAGTCTGTCTGCTTCCTGACCTGAGCCCCAGATTGTCATGTTTGAGCTCTAACACTATGTGCCATATTACTAGAGAGAAGAGCAGCACCATCCCAGGAGGGATGAATACCATCTCTTTTCAACAGGTCAGGTCTGCCCCAAAAACTTTTCCAATTGTCTATGAACCCTATAGTTTTATTGAAGTGCTGAAATAACTCTTTCTGAAATGCACAGTGAACTGGTTTGCTTAGTACTGGTTTGAATGGACTTAAGGATTCTTAAAGGCCTAAGTGCATATGGACTCTGATGTATAAGCTAATATGCTGGATTGTGATTTCAGTCTAGAACTGTTGATGTGAACTACATGTTCAATTAATTCTGAAACTGGTGGTTTGCACCCCAAATTAGTTGAAAATACATGAACTGAATTTAAATGAACTGAATCTAATTTTTTAATTAACTGATTTCTTTTTGTTGAAAGGTTTTGTCATGCAAAATGAGCCCCTGAATTGGGAATTGAGTATTTTAATTTCTGGGATATTCTTCTTATACATTTTTTATTACTTTGTATTAACTGTGCATTTGTGAATCATTAATGCTTTGCCCTCACAGAATGGTATTTTTCTCAAAAACGATTAACAGTTTCTATGAATTGAGCCTTGCTGTTTGTGTGTTTATACGTCATCCACATATTAAGGGTTCAAACTTTTTTAAATGTATGAAACCTTTGTTCAGTTCAAGTTTTGTTCTTATCCAATACTGTAAATCCCAGCGAAGGTTACTGTGGCAAGAAATGAAACTGATCTCAAAGAGCAGCGTGTCCTAATGTACTGATCCCACACCAACGCTTCATACTGAGCAGATCTGAGCTGTGTTCTCCGACCGGATTCATCCCGCAGTAATAAACACACTGCAGTCGCTCCAGATTTCTGGAGCATCTGAAAATGGAGGGACAGCATTTTTCTGGCAAATCTAAAATGTAATTTGATCTGTAAATGACTGACTGAGCAGATCCAGATGACATGGGGACATTTGTGATAATAAACTGAGACCCAAATGTTCATCACCAACAAAACACACTACTTTCATTTGATTGTGTGTGTGTGTGTGTGTGTGTGTGTGTGTGTGTGTGTGTGTGTGTGTGTGTGTGTGTGTGTGAGAGAGAGAGAGAGAGAATTTGTGATTTATAAGATACATGGACAAAACATGACATCAACCCCAAGAAGAGAGAGCACATCAACAGAAAAGGATGTCAAACATATTCAACATCAAAGCCGATGACTCCGAGTTCAAGGGTTGTAATCAAAGGTGCCAGTCAAAGTGATGATGATGTGATTAATAAAACATCATCTCTGTCTGTCTGTAGGAGCTGTAGATATCACTAGCTGTTAGCTCACGTTTTCTCTATGATTTCAGCTGTGAGAATATCATTTCACGAGATCAGATAGAGTAGTATGTGGATTTGGAGTGCTGTCTGAGGAGAGGCTCGAGCCCACAGTATTTCTGGTTAGGAAAGTAACCAGGCGAGTGTGAGGAGACGGGCTGGAGAAGTGATGCTGAAAACTGCGGAGGAACATTGGTCAGTCATGAAATGACTGTTAGAAATTAGTTTTCCTCAGAGAGTCCTTTCTAACCGACGTCAAACAGCTGAAGAACAAGCGGAAAAGTTTATTTAAACGGTCTAGCAGCTAAAGGTGAGAAGGTGAGAAGAAATACATTAAATTTAACATTTAATTTAATATTCATCAATATTATTGATCTCCTGCACTGACACCATTATATGAGAACTGATCTGAGCTGGACAATGACATCACGGTTTTCTCCAGAGCGGATATATATATATATAAATTAAAGCTGCAAGCAGCATTTATCGGGGTTCAAGCAATTAAGGCCTTTAAGCACAAAAGCATCAAAAGTTATTAAGTTGTATTTAGCAAGCATGTAACCACTGACATAATAGATGGAAAAGACCATGTTCTAGTGTGATTTACCACATTCTAGCATGTTTTACCATAGTTTATCATGATTTACCTTGTTCTAGCATAGTTTACCATGATTTTATCTTAGTTTACCTAGATTTACCATGTTCTAGCATGATTTACCATGATATACCACATTGTAGAATGATTTACCAGGATTCTAGCATGATTTACCTTGATACACCACATTCTAGTAATATTTACTATGATTTACCACATTACTAGCAATTATGTGAAGTGTCAGTGCAAATGAAGTGATAAACACTGACAAAATATGATTGTGTTATAATAGTTATTGTTATATAAGTGATTTTTTGAATGTCTAAATATGAATGATGCAAAAGCACATGTGAAAAGACTTCATTAATAAGTAGAATGGCCAGCAGAGGGCAGTAGAAGACCACTTATTGGCTCACTTTCACTTTAAACTTCATGATTTTCACCAGTTTTCTGCACTAAAGCAAACCAGTTTTTCCATGTTAACTCAATAATGCATGCTTACACACACACACACACACACACACACACAAACATACACACACAAATACAAATATGTTTGTGGGATATGTTATTGAGGAAAATATATTTAATTTAAATGTGCACATGTTCTTGTTCAAGAAATTACAGTGGCTGTATTCTATCGTACAGAAGTGGCCAAATATTAAAGGTTAAGTTGACATTTGAATTAAATGTTCTTTGGCCAATATTAAACAAGGATTTGATAATGCCTTAGTGTAACAACAACCAGACCGCTGGCGTCCTCTGCAGGCATTTGTTATTTATGTACATAAGTTATGTTTATATTAGTTTTAGGGCTGTCAAAAGATTAATCGCGATTAATCGCATCCAAAATAAAAGTTTGTGTTTACATAATATATGTGTGTGTACTGTGTATAATTATTTTGTATATATCAATACACACACATGCTTGTATATATTTAAGAAAAATGTGTAATTTATATATAAAAATTTTTTTTTATATATAATATAAATTATATATAAATATATACAGTATATGTATGCAAATATTTCTTAAATATATACATGCATGTGTGTGTATTGATATATACAAAATAATTATACACAGTACACACACATATATTATGTAAACACAAACTTTTATTTTGGATGCGATTAATCACGATTAATCTTTTAACAGCCCTAATTAGTTTATATCATTTATTTTACATGGGTATATTTTAACAGTGTTGTTCAATAAAACCCATATAATTACTTACT
>NC_140211.1:207500-275000 GCF_951802725.1 Rutilus rutilus
AGGATGTATTTTCTAAAGTATCCTGAGATTCTGATTGGTATGTCGTCAGTTTTGCTACTTGATCTTTACTCATGGATACATTTGTACTATTTGAGTTCACATTGTGATGCTTGAGTTAATTATATTATGTGTTTGTGTTTAATGAATGAGATCTTGGTTAAACATGTTTAAAATGAAGGTATTTTTGTGTAAAGTTTTGCAGAAATCATTGAGAAAATTGGAATGTGTGTGAAAAATGTATGAAACGTTTTGAGAAATATGTCTTTGTTTTGAGAACTGAATGAATGGTTTGGGGAAATTGTGCCAAGTGAACCAGTTATAGTGAGTTAGAATTTGAGAAACTTGCGTTTTCCGTTTTGCTGCTCATCTGCATCACAGAATAAAATGTGTTTTAGCGAGTGAAAATGTGCAAAAAGAGTGAATGATTAGCAAACGCTGTTTGACCTTGTTTAAGGTTTTGCAGAAAGATTGATTTATTCGACAAATAGGTTTAAGCCTTTGAGTATTTTTTTCAGATAATGGTTAGTGTCTTAGCAATTGTGAAAAACTGTATTCATAGTGTTATAATTTCCTGATGTAAAATTCAAGCTTTTCCAGGAAAGCACAGAACTGAATAGAGCTATTGGGCACCTTTAGTGGACAAAGAGAGAACTGCAGCTTTAATTCTGTGAACTACTACAGTGTAAAAGGAATACAAATAAAAAATCATCCTCTCGTTCCTCTCACACAAAACACACACTCACACACACAGAGAGATGTGAAATGTCACTCTTGACCTATACCAATCAGGTGAAATGAATTAAGAAGAGCAGCTCTGGTCTGCTCAGAGATGATAAGGACCCTCCTGGCATTTCTTACACACATTCTTAATGTGCTGAGAGCCACAAACACACACAACTGTGGTTCAGCGACCAATGGCGACACTCGACTAATATCTCCAACATTAACTCGTATTACATCCTACAGGGAGTTCTGAAATGGCAAATGAGATGGGAACAGAGATGGGCTACAGAAGCTCACATAGATGCTTTTAAATAGATCAGAGTCTAGCTTTCCCCCCCGGACAAATAGTGACAAACTCGGCTAACAAGACAAATGAATGAGGTCAAATTTTCAAGAGAATCGGAAGAAGAAAGGGAAGGCCGAACGTGGCCTAACTCATGCCTGACTCACCGATGCAGAGGGTCAGAAAGCCCAGAGAAGTGACCTGGAAACCCAACAGGCCGAGGAGTTCATCAAGCACATACTGTGACTCAGGAGACACGGTCGGCCATGTAACAGCCTAATGATGTGCCCCATATTCAGAGAAAACCGTCCAGTCCAGCCTCATGACTGACCACAAGATCAACAACAATCCTCACAGCAAGCTGCGTTCATAGACCTATTACGGACTATGTGTAAAAGTCAAAAGTAGGTCACTGAAAATCTATTTAATAATTCAATATTATAAATAAAATCATATAATTCATAGGGCCTACACATAAAATCACCAAGTCAAGTCACCTTTATTTATATAGCGCTTTATAGTGTTTCAAAGCAGCTTTACAGAGATAACAGGAAAATAATACAACAATTAAGATTGTTTCTAGAAGAAAACAGTCCACAGTGCAGCTTAAGTTCAGTGATGGTTCATTTTTGTTGTAAAAAATGTATTAATGTAGTTCATTTATATATATAGCCGCTCTGGAGAAAGCCGTGATGTCATCGTCCAGCTCAGTTCAGTTCTCATATAATGGTGTCAATGAAGGCAGATCAATAATAAACACCTACAATATATTTTGAATATAAATAAGAATTGACTTTACACACCTCTTAGATCAGTTTTTGTACATTCATTAGGTCAATGTGTATATTTCTTGCTCGTTTTTTCACTCATATTTGTCACCATTGTTTGAATTTGCCTGTAATTATTTTTGTGAAAGCCTGAAAATATTTGTGCATTACAAAGCACAGTTTCATCAAAGCAAAGCAATCTTTCCTGTGACTTATTTTCTGCGTTTGTGGCGAGCTTGAGCACTTTTGATGACGTGTGGAATCTGCGGATAATAATACAGCGAGATATACTCAATGCACAGCAACTTGAATAAATGAATAAATTAAAGAATATAATACGGATTATCAAGCAGTGTTTATTGTTTCACTGTTTGCTGCATTGTTGTTGCATTGGCATTTCATTTCTATTCATTTGTCATTTAGTCTTATTGAAAGCTCAGGGTTAGGGAAAGCTTTTGTGTTAAATTAGTTTGCCTGTTTGCGTGTTAATGAAAACGATTGTTTCACCTTAAGATGTTAATCTTCTGTGTATAGAAAAGAAACACTGTAAATACATGTTATATGTTTGTGTTCTTTTGAAATAGTGTTAGGTTGATGTGACTGATTGAACTTGAGCATTTTACAGTGTGATTTTGTGGCCTCAAGTTTTAATACATCAGACACAGTTTTAATGCAAATCCAGAATGGAGAGACACCGACGAAATGTGCAAACCCATCCAAGATCACATGACTGTGGATGCAGTCTGTCAATGAGGGCTGAATGCTACACTCTAAAAGACACTGGGTTAAAAACAACCCAAGGACTGGGTAAGTATAGGACAGAATGCATGTTGGGTTAATTTTACTCAGCAAATTAGATTGTTGATTTAACCCAGCATAGTTCATTCATTTTTACTATAATACTAAATTTTTTTTTTTTTTTTACTTCATACATTAATTAATGTTTACGGATTAACTTAAATCCTCTAAACTATTCTAAAATACTCGATACAACCACTGGCTTGCATGATAATTCCTTTATTTACAATCATATTTTACAGTATAGTATATTTTATATAATGTTTAATACATATTGCCAACATTTAAGATCATTTGACAAATATTGGAAGTAAGAATTAAACATTTAGAAGTAATTCCAGTGTTATGGTCCAGTCTCTGCTGTCCCGGTTCTTACACTGTAACGCGTTGGATCTCATGCCGGAGCTTCACGGATCTCGAGCTTGTGTCGTCTTCAGCAGAGCAATTTCTTACTTCATAACCTGTCCATACACAATCAGTGTACAGTTCTGAGAACATATTTTAACATCAACTACCCAAACACTGGGTTGTTACGTCTGACCCAAGATCTGGGTAACACAAAAACTACCCAAACACTGGGTTGTTACATCTGACCCAGGATCTGGGTAACACAAAAACTACCCAAACACTGGGTTGTTACATCTGACCCAGGATCTGGGTAACACAAAAACTACCCAAACACTGGGTTGTTACATCTGACCCAAGATGTGGGTAACACAAAAACTACCCAAACACTGGGTTGTTACATCTGACCCAGGATCTGGGTAACACAAAAACTAACCAAACACTGGGTTGTTACATCTGACCCAGGATCTGGGTAACACAAAAACTACCCAAACACTGGGTTGTTACATCTGACCCAAGATGTGGGTAACACAAAAACTACCCAAACACTGAATTGTTACGTCTGATGCAGGATATGGGTAACACAAAAACTGCCCAAACACTGGATTGTTACGTTTGACCCAGGATCTGGGTAACACAAAAACTGCCCAAGATCATGGTAAAACAAAAACTACCCAAACACTGGGTTGTTACGTCTGACCCAGGATCATGGTAAAACAAAAACTACCCAAACACTGGGTTGTTACGTCTGATTCAGGATCTGGGTAACACAAAAACTGCCTAAACACTGGGTTGTTACGTCTGATTCAGGAGCTGGGTAACACAAAAACTACCCAAACACTGGGTTGTTACATCTGACCCAGGATCTGGGTAACACAAAAACTACCCAAACACTGGGTTGTTACATCTGACCCAAGATGTGGGTAACACAAAAACTACCCAAACACTGGGTTGTTACATCTGACCCAGGATCTGGGTAACACAAAAACTAACCAAACACTGGGTTGTTACATCTGACCCAGGATCTGGGTAACACAAAAACTACCCAAACACTGGGTTGTTACATCTGACCCAAGATGTGGGTAACACAAAAACTACCCAAACACTGAATTGTTACGTCTGATGCAGGATATGGGTAACACAAAAACTGCCCAAACACTGGATTGTTACGTTTGACCCAGGATCTGGGTAACACAAAAACTGCCCAAGATCATGGTAAAACAAAAACTACCCAAACACTGGGTTGTTACGTCTGACCCAGGATCATGGTAAAACAAAAACTACCCAAACACTGGGTTGTTACGTCTGATTCAGGATCTGGGTAAAACAAAAACTGCCTAAACACTGGGTTGTTACGTCTGATTCAGGAGCTGGGTAACACAAAAACTATCCAAACACTGGGTTGTGTTACATCTGACCCAGGAGCTGGGTAACACAAAAACTACCCAAACACTGGGTTGTTATGTCTGATTCAGGAGCTGGGTAACACAAAAACTATCCAAACACTGGGTTGTGTTACATCTGACCCAGGAGCTGGGTAACACAAAAACTACCCAAACACTGGGTTGTTACGTCTGATTCAGGATCTGGGTAACACAAAAACTACCCAAACACTGGGTTGTTACGTCTGATTCAGGATCTGGGTAACACAAAAACTGCCCAAACACTGGGTTGTTACGTCTGATTCAGGAGCTGGGTAACACAAAAACTATCCAAACACTGGGTTGTGTTACATCTGACCCAGGAGCTGGGTAACACAAAAACTACCCAAACACTGGGTTGTTATGTCTGATTCAGGAGCTGGGTAACACAAAAACTATCCAAACACTGGGTTGTGTTACATCTGACCCAGGAGCTGGGTAACACAAAAACTACCCAAACACTGGGTTGTTACGTCTGATTCAGGATCTGGGTAACACAAAAACTACCCAAACACTGGGTTGTTACGTCTGATCCAGAAGCTGGGTAACACAAACACTGGATTATTATGTCTGACACAGGATCTGGGTAACACAAAAACTACCCAAATACTGAAAAAATAACCCACAAAAATGACACAAAAGGCTCAACCCAGGATTTGGGTAGAAGAAATAACCCAATATTTTTTAGTGTAATGAAGGTTTCATGAGTTAGATGAAGCAGCTTCACTGCCTGAACATAAAAGAGTCTGAGATTGAGCTTCAGAATCCAATCGGCCTGATCAAGATCGGCTCCAGTTCTGACTCTGTTACCCCTTTTCCACCAACAAGAACCAGGTGCTGGTTCGGAGCTAGAGCTAGTGCCGGTTCGGAGTTGGTTCGACTGACGAGCCTCCAAAGAACCGGTTTGCTTTTCCACAGGCTAAAAGAGCCAGCGCATAGCCAGGTCTTACGTCACAGCTACGTCTCATCTTTCCCAGCAACGTTAGCGCGGCGGCGCCAAACACAAACACATCATCAACAATGGCGGACGTTGCTTTGCTATTGATGTTCATGGCTTTGCGGACCTATATCGGCATCCAAACACGGCGGATCCAACGTGTTCGCGCGGCTCACCATTATTTGTACAGACGGAGATTACAAGCGAGAGTAACGGTATGTACATAACATTTATTTTGAACAATAAGATGCCGACTTTAGTCTAACTTACTCTGGACTTCTGAAGAGGACCAAAGTGCAAGAAAGCAGCTTGTTTCGTCGTCTGACCACTGCTGTTTTTGTTTAATCGCGTCCATCGTGTTTAGCTGCTGTTAGCTCGATTAGCTGCTATTTGAAAATGGCGGTCACAAGTTTATCTTCAGTCTTGTTGGCCACGGTAACCCCGCCCCCAGCCTCTGACGCAAGCGGTTCTTTCTTGGCTCCGTTCTAGACCCTGCAATGATTTGGTGCTACTTCATTCGGAGCTGGTGCTTTGGCAGTGGAAAAACAAAGAACCGATTTGAAACTAGGCTCTGGCTCCGAACCAGCACCAGCACCAGCTCTGCCTTGGTGGAAAAGGGGTACTGTAAGTGTGTCTCGTTCTCTGATCTAGAGTTTCTTCAGTTCTGACTCTGTGTGTCTCGTTCTCTGATCTAGAGTTTCTTCAGTTCTGACTCTGTGTGTCTCGTTCTCTGATCTAGAGTTTCTTCAGTTCTGACTCTGTGTGTCTCGATCTCTGATCTAGAGTTTATTCAGTTCTGACTCTGTGTGTCTCGATCTCTGATCTAGAGTTTCTTCAGTTCTGACTCTGTGTGTCTCGATCTCTGATCTAGAGTTTCTTCAGTTCTGACTCTGTGTCTCGATCTCTGATCTAGAGTTTCTTCAGTTCTGACTCTGTGTGTCTCGATCTCTGATCTAGAGTTTCTTCAGTTCTGACTCTGTGTGTGATCTAGAGTTTCTTCAGTTCTGACTCTGTGTGTCTCGTTCTCTGATCTAGAGTTTCTTCAGTTCTGACTCTGTGTGTCTCGATCTCTGATCTAGAGTTTCTTCAGTTCTGACTCTGTGTGTCTCGATCTCTGATCTAGAGTTTCTTCAGTTCTGACTCTGTGTGTCTCGATCTCTGATCTAGAGTTTCTTCAGTTCTGACTCTGTGTGTCTCGATCTCTGATCTAGAGTTTCTTCAGTTCTGACTCTGTGTGTCTCGATCTCTGATCTAGAGTTTCTTCAGTTCTGACTCTGTGTGTCTCGATCTCTGATCTAGAGTTTCTTCAGTTCTGACTCTGTGTGTCTCGATCTCTGATCTAGAGTTTCTTCAGTTCTGACTCTGTGTGTCTCGATCTCTGATCTAGAGTTTCTTCAGTTCTGACTCTGTTTGTCTCGATCTCTGATCTAGAGTTTCTTCAGTTCTGATTCTGTGTGTCTCGATCTCTGATCTAGAGTTTCTTCAGTTCTGACTCTGTGTGTCTCGATCTCTGATCTAGAGTTTCTTCAGTTCTGACTCTGTGTGTCTCGATCTCTGATCTAGAGTTTCTTCAGTTCTGACTCTGTGTGTCTCGATCTCTGATCTAGAGTTTCTTCAGTTCTGACTCTGTGTGTCTCGATCTCTGATCTAGAGTTTATTCAGTTCTGACTCTGTGTGTCTCGATCTCTGATCTAGAGTTTATTCAGTTCTGACTCTGTGTTTCTCGATCTCTGATCTAGAGTTTCTTCAGTTCTGACTCTGTGTGTCTCGATCTCTGATCTAGAGTTTCTTCAGTTCTGACTCTGTGTGTCTCGATCTCTGATCTAGAGTTTCTTCAGTCCTGACTCTGTGTTTCTCGATCTCTGATCTAGAGTTTCTTCAGTTCTGACTCTGTGTGTCTCGATCTCTGATCTAGAGTTTCTTCAGTTCTGACTCTGTGTGTCTCGTTCTCTGATCTAGAGTTTCTTCAGTTCTGACTCTGTGTGTCTCGATCTCTGATCTAGAGTTTCTTCAGTTCTGACTCTGTGTGTCTCGTTCTCTGATCTAGAGTTTCTTCAGTTCTGACTCTATGTGTCTCGTTCTCTGATCTAGAGTTTCTTCAGTTCTGACTCTGTGTGTCTCGATCTCTGATCTAGAGTTTCTTCAGTTCTGATTCTGTGTGTCTCGATCTCTGATCTAGAGTTTCTTCAGTTCTGACTCTGTGTGTCTCGATCTCTGATCTAGAGTTTCTTCAGTTCTGACTCTGTGTGTCTCGTTCTCTGATCTAGAGTTTCTTCAGTTCTGACTCTGTGTGTCTCGATCTCTGAGTCTTGTTCTCGCGCTGGACATCAGCATCTTCTCTCGCTCTGGAACACTTGCACAGCCGCTCAGATGCCAGCGCTGGTTTCTGCTCGTCTCATTAGCATAAACACACCTGTCCTCATCATGTGTGTTGGCAGTCCTGAGCTCTCAGAGGATCCTGAGCATAAACACTTCAGTGTTTACAGTCACCAGCTGTGCAGCAGATGGCAGTGAAACAGACCTGGGTCTCCATGGAAACACGACGCCAGTCATCAAGTGTTATTTGGCCAGAGGAGAACTGAGCCTGTTTTCTCCAAAGGGTTTTTCCATTATTTTCCATTTGCTTTTCTGTTTTATCCCGGGATGCCCATCCTGAGGTAACTTGAGAGTATGTCAGGTCCAGTTTGGATCCAGCCTATCATGAAGATTTCCGATGATCAACACCTGTGAAGAGACTCGAGAAACTCCTGTGAAGACCAGATGAAGCTCTGAATCAACATGCACCAATGCTACATTTCTCTCTATACCCCTATATACAGTATGTGCACAGTTACAGTTTTTTTTGTTTTGTTTTTAATTGCTAACAAGCATCTGTCAATACTAAAGCCACTCTTCATTCGGTCTGCATTACCAGCATGAATCTTGGTCAAACAGTTAATCTCACCTCCAAAACTCACTGAGACCAACAAAACAATTAATATGTGTCTCAAAATAAGCTTCCCCCCACAATCCAAAGACAGATTGGAGACTGTAGGTGAGTGTGAATATGAATGTGTGTGTGTGTGTGTGTGTGTGTGTTCATGAACCTCAGTCCTCTTTCTTTGTTCAACCTGCGCTTTATACCTCTCTTTTTTCTCTGTAATATTCTTTCTCAGGGTAAGATGCGGGTTAAAGTCACACATCTGCTGGAATAATGAATGGACCAATAAGCAAACGGAAACAATATCCCTTTAGAAAGCTCTTATTGAACCATTAAATGGAAACACTAATGCACCATGTATCTCCTGAAAAGAAATGATCCGTCCCTGCCGTCTCTCTCTCTCTCTACCTGACACCTTCACTCCATCTCTTTCTCTCTCTCTCTCTCTCTCTCTCTCTCTCTCTCTCTGTTTATTAATTTAAGTGTCGGTGTGATACGAGCTGCAGTTCTTCACAGTTCTCCATCCTGGATGTTTTTGAACACATCACTGCATACACCACTGGCCAAAGCAATTTTGTGAAACCGTGTAAGTCCCAGTGGCCACTATGGAGGCGTGAGGGGCTCGTGGTTCAGAGAGGAGCGGATGGTCATTTCCACAGGAGGGAATCGCTGTAACATGGAGCCAATGTCGAGTCCAAGGCCACAAACATCTCTGAGGAGGACAGGTTTAATTATCCCAACCTGAGAGGTCACAGTGTCACAGACAATGAAAACTCCCAGAAGTCCTCACACATGCTACTTGGTATCGCTTTTTATTTTTCTTGGTTTAACCGTGCCGGCCATCTTTATGTCAGGGTGCACTGCGATGTTTGGTTATACGGGTGTTTACAGAAATATCAGTATCTCAGTTCAGGATCAAAAACTGATGAAAAATCTCTAGAGTGCATTACAAGATACATGGACATATAGAAACATTTTGCACATTCTTGTTCCTTAGACTTATGATGACTTCATAAGTCATAAAGGTTTTGGGTCATTTATATTTGAAAAGGATTTGAGTAATCCTTTTAAAATACCCCCTAACTTTGAGGCTGATTACCTCTGTTAGGAGAGCAGATATGAAGCATTCGTCTGTAAACATGATGAGTTTGAGAAGGAAAAGCGTTATACTGCTCTCTCGTCTCGTTCATTCATTGGTTATATAAATTTCTTCACACTTATGGTTGTGCCCTTTTGGAGCCTGTGGTTTGTTGCGAATTTGTTTTGTTTCTCTCTTTCTCTCTGAATGAGACCTATTAGCGTTTCAGACTTTTATTGCTTTATGCAAAATTTGGTATTTGTGAATTGTCATAAAACTGCTTGTACAAGCGATAAAGCTTCCACTACAGCCAATTATTAGCTCGCTCCTATTCGGTGGGTTACAATCAAATAAAAATTAACAGCTTTTTACAGTTAATGTTTATTATTGACATTCAATAGATTATGCTTGTTAGTGAGGTCTAAAACTGTGGTTCTCAAGCAGGGGGGCTCCACAAACTAATAAGTCTTACAATTATTTGAAAATATGTTGTGTGCCATGATGACACAAAGACGGACACTGTAGTAAAAGAAAGTGAAATTCTGTATATTGCAATACAAACACATAGAGATACCCACTAAAAAAAAAGTCCAACCAACCAACTTGATCATTTCTGGACCACTTCAGATGGACCACTGACTCTTATGAGTTATACATCATTTAAACGTCGCCTCCAAACACAAGCTCATTGGTAAGAAAGAAAAACAGGATTACCGAAGGGAAAGTTTTCTATCTTAGAATTTAACTTTGCAAATGTCTGCTGTGTCAACCACACTAACAGATCCACAGTGACACACACACATGCGCATATTCACGTCTGATTCATGTTTCATTCTGTTTATTCTTTTTCAGCAACTTTCATCTGTTGTAGACAAACCATATGAATAAAAAAAACATTTCTCCGGTGAATCTGTGTTTTGAAGGAATCGTTTGAGTGAGTGATTGAAACGACTCCCTCATAAAGAAGGGCACTGGTCTCCTACTGGTGTAATGATGTAACCTGCAGAATAAGCCACTGAAACCAACACCACCAGTGCGACGCCTGACAGAAACACAAGCAGATTTGAGGGCTGTTGTATAATTGCGCAATTATTAACAGTTCTTGTGTCATAAGCATATTTGGTACCAACATTCTTCAAATGACAGATCTGACATCTTCCCCAACAGCATGTACAGTATATTAGGATATTAGCCTATATTATGTGTAGTAGGCAGATGGAGTAGTACAGAAGTGTCATCTTCTGCTATATATACCAAATTATTACAAATCAATTATTCATAAAATATAAATTACTACCACTGTAAATGCATTCCTCACAGAGCTTATGGCACCTCAAGTATTTCTCTGTATTAATGCTCTTTCACTGTTTTTATATCAGTGCATTTACAGTGGGAAGTACCGCTGCTATATATTTTTAATCAGTGGTCAATGATTCAGGCCAGTTCTGGGTTATACAGTGATGAGAAATATTCCTCCTGAAGAAGTGAAGAGATCGCTCATGTGTTCTCGCATCAGGAGAGAGATGGAGGGATAGATTATCAGCAAACGTGTAAAGTGCTGAATCAGTACCTGCGTGTCCAAGCCCGTGGGATTGTGGGATTCCAGACCGGGAGTTTGAGGTTATGTGGCTCTACACACTCATCCGGACGCAAGCAGCGCTGGGATTATCATCTGATGCTGATGCCAAGTCAAGTCACCTTCATTTATTCAGCGCTTTTAACAATATAGACTGTTTCACAGCAGCTTTACCGTGATAATAGGAAATTACAGTAACAGAGAGTGTTTCAGCTTTACAGCAGCTCTAGAATAAAGTTATTGTCCAGATAAAGTTAGTTTGACTGATTCACTTCCTTTGCAAAGATCATTAGTTATTAACTTAGGGGCCGCTAACACACACCGTTCTAACAGAAAACCCTTAATGCGCTCCGGCCGCTCATTCACACAACAGTGCCTGGTGGCTCGAGAACGCAAACCCTGAAACAGCATCCAAGGTGCAAGTTTCACATTTTTTTGAAAACGTTATCATCTCCACATAAACTTCAAAAACGCGAATCTGTGAAAACGCTGACGGCGCACATGCGTATTGCGTGTTTAGTCTATAGATATGCACGTTTGCACATATATATGTGTCTTTCTTTACAAACTGACCTCAACAAATGACTTGTCTAGCCATGATACAGAATTTACGGTCTACTAATACTCTAATGAGAGCTAGTTGACATGTAGATGCAAAGTTACTTCAACAGAATGTTCAAAAGGGACCATCAAAATAAAGTATTACCAAATGTTGTGTTTGAGGGTGATTTCTGAAATTCATGTCTCATCATTAGACATCATTATTTTGTCCAACAAAAAATAAGAAAGTGCAATGTTTGTGACTCAATCTTCAGTCTGAGATGAAAGTGACATTAGCAGTTAGAACAGGTTTCGTGTTTTAAAACCATCGTGTGTGAGAAAGCCTCTCTGAGATCATAAAACTGCTTTCCACCGATCACACACACACACACACTCTCGTCTCTGTTGGCCGGTAGATTTAGATCTTCAGTAGTTTTGGCTGTATATCTACAAGATGAACATTAACATTTAGTGCTGCGATAACAGAGTCTTGGACTCGCACTGAATTTACTGTCCGAGAGTCACAGATGGGTCAGTCAGATCAATAAAGCTGGAGAATCCTACAGAAAACACTGAAACACACAACAGACCATATGAGCTCTAGGAGGAATGTGTGAATGTGTGTGAATGATACACACACGTACACACATACACACACACTCTCACACACACACACACACACACACACACACATGTCTGGTTCACTATCTTTGTGGGGATTCTCCATAGACGTAATGGTTTTTATACCGTACAAACTGTATATTCTGTCCCCTTACACTAACCCTACCCCTAAACCTACCCATCACACACACACACACACACACTAACCCTACCCCTAAACCTACCCATCACAGGAAACATTCTGCATTTTTACTTTCTCAAAACAACTCATCCTGTGTGATTTATAAGCCTTTTGAAAAGTGGGGACCGCTGGCTGGTCCCCACAATGTAGGTGATCTCAGGTTTTACTATTCTTATGGGGACATTTGGTCCCCACAATGTAATATAAACAAGGGCACACATTACACACACACACACACACACACATTACACACACACACACACACACACACTCACACACTCACACACACACACACACACAATTTAATTTTCGATTCTATTTAACACTAATAGTGTTACACAACCACGATCGGATGATAAGAGCAAATCATTTGTGACTCTAACGAGAGCAGTCTCAGTACTATGGTACGGTCTAAATCCTGACTGGAAATCCTCCAGATATCATTTCTTTCTAAAAAGGAACATAGTTGTGAGGATACTGCCTTTTCTAATATCTTTGACAGAAAAGGTAGATTCGAGATCGGCCTGTAATTGACTAATTCTGAAGGATCAAGTTTCGTTTTTTTAACAAGCGGTTTAATCATAGCCAGCTTAAAGGTTTTTGGTACGTATCCTAATGACAAAGATGAATTAATGATATTAAGAAGAGGATCTGTGACCTCTGGAAGCATCTCTTTCAGTAGCTTAGTCGGTATAGGGTCTAACATACATGTTGTCGATTTAGATGATTTAACGAGTTTAGCGAATTCTTCCTTTCCTATAGGAATGAAGGAATGGAATTTTTCCTCAGGGAGACTACAAACTATTTACAAGATTGATAATATCAGAGAGAAAATTATAACTATGCAACCGTCTACTACAGTATCGCATCAGGCAGTGCACTGTCGTCTCCCTGAGGAAAACTTTGATTCATTCATTGCTATAGGAGAGGAAGAATTTTTTATCGATCACAAGTTCAGTATGGCGTACCACAAGGCTCAGTACTAGGACCGTTGCTGTTCACTCTGTACATGCTACCCTTAGGAGATATCATTAGGAAGAAACTTACCAATTCACAAAATTAACGAAATGTATAGCTGATATAAAAAACTGGATGACTAATAATTTCCTACTACTAAATTCTGAAAAAACAGAGATTCTAATTATTGGACAAAAAACTTCCTCATGTAATAATCTAGAATACTGTCTAACACTTGATGGCTGCTCTGTTAAGTCTTCGTCGTCGGTCTGGAACCTGGGTGTGCTCTTTGATACCAATCTTTCATTTGAAAGTAACGTGTCTAGCATCTGTAAAACTGCATTTTTCCATCTTAAAATATATCTAATATGTCAGCCGGAACCGGGAACACTCCCCATAAATCCTGATGTACTCGTTACATCATAAGAAGAATGACACACACACACACACACTCCAGATCTGATGAAGGACCTGCGCCTGGACGCGACGACAACGCAGTCCTGAAGTGTCGCTAGTCTCTCCCCTGTGAAGGCCTCCTTCCCTTCAGCTCTGTACAGATAAAACGTTGTCGGGCTAATTCCAGTTCACGAGGCTACGTGGAAGCGATAAAACATTTCTGTATTATACATTTTTCAAGGTTTCTACCTTGGAACCTATTTCAGGGTTTGCGTTCTCGATCCACCAGGCACTGTTCTGTGCAAATGAGCGGCCGGAGCGTATTAGGGCTTTTCTGTGAGAACGGTGTGTGTTAGCGGCCCCTAAGTTAATAACTAATGATCTTTGCAAAGGAAGTGAATCAGTCAAAACTAACTTTAGCTGGACAATAACTTTATTCTAGAGCTGCTGTAAAGCTGAAACACTCTCTGTTACTGTAATCTCCTGTTATCACTGTAGAGCTGCTGTGAAACATCTATATTGTTAAAGCGCTGTATAAATGAAGGAGACTTGACTTGAATTGACTATGCACTGCCTGATGCGATACTGTAGTAGACGGTTGCATAGTTATAATTTTCTCTCTAATATTACCAATCTTGTAAGTAGACATTGTCCCTGAATAATTTATTATTAGTTAAAAGAATTGGCGTATTTAAGAAGAAAACATTTTTATTCCTCTGATCCCATAGTCTTCTAAATTAATTTACAGATGAGGTCTTAATTTTATTTAATATTTGTACATTTTTGTTATCTATTTAATTTTCCTTTTATGTCATGTTTACATAATTTAACGTTATGTATGATCTATTTTGATAATTAAAGTAGTAGCACATGTTTTGTAATTTCTGTAATAGATTGACGCTATTAGGGTCTGATAAATTAGTGGGTCTTGATGTAATTAAGCGAGTCCCGTCCCTTCCCGGCCGCCGTACTCTTGGCGTTCTTTTCCATCATGTGCTGAAGTTGAAAGAACTTTTAAAAGTTATCGCGTTTTTAGACTTCGCGTTTTCCCCATTCCACTGCGTTGCGTCTGGCGTTAAACACAAAAACACGCTCCTCGTGTCTTGACGCACACGTTATATTTACGGAGAGAAACAGTAACGCTGATATATATATATATGCTGAGATATACGCTTATATCCAGCATATTCCTTATTTGACATAACTCGCTTTAATATCATTGTATGAACGGTTCCTCATGAACATCATGCACCGGATCTTAATGTTTATTCCTCAGTGTTGATCACTAGTTCTGCAGTCTCTGAGGAGATCTTCTCTTCATACTGGTGTTTTCTCCAGTAGTGATGATGTGATGATGGTTCGGTGACGAGCGCGCTCCAGCAGAAACGCACAGTTTGTATGGACTGTATGCGGAGGATCTGAACGCGTCGCGTGTCGGGGAACATCAGTCGCGTTCCCCTGTTTCGTTCCACAGCATCTGTGCGCGTCGCGTGCGTCGCGTCGCTCTGACTGCAGCTCGGCTCCGCCCGCGGCGCGGGGCGTGTCTCTGTGGGCGGGTCGCGTTGCTGATGTGAGGACGCAGGTGACGCGGCGCTCAGCACCATCGGAAGACGCGCGGTGTCGAGACGCGTTGCGCTCTTACGGATACTGGACATTATTCAGGAGATTCCGGAGAAAACCGCAGGAGTTTGGGTAGAAGGAGAGACGGAGACGCGGGGAGAGAATTCCGAAGGTAAAGAGCTGATCGATCATTGTGTGTGTGTGTGTGTGTGTGTGTGTGTGTGTGTGTGTGTGTGTTCGTTCGTTCGTTCTTGGTTGTCTCTGATCAGCATCATGACGATGTGTCCAATTTTACAGTCATGAGCTGAAGAGCATCAGTCTGATCTCCGATACAAACGCGGACCCGTGTTTTCCAGCTGTGTGTGTGTGTGTGTGTGTGTGTGTGTGTGTGTGTGTGTGTGTGTGTGTGAGTGATCTCTTGTTTCGGATCAGGTCAGGTTTGATCTTATAAAGTGTTTCTGGAATAACGATGAAGGTTACAGAAGAGAATCGCTGGATGCGCGTGAAGTAATTGGCGAATCTTCGGTGAACAGATTCTGATGATCAGCGCATCGATCACTCATGAGTCTCGACACACACTTAACATGATCATTTCTGTAGTCTCGAGAGAAACAACACAATGTTTCCCTTCACAATCTCTAGACTGTTCCGTGTGACACACACACACACACACGTTAGACACAAGCGAAGTAAGTTGTGTGTGGCGTTGACGGCCGTTGTGTTGTCGCGCTCTGCCTGTATTATGTTCATTAAATGATCTGAAATCTGAAGATTGTTCTGTGTGTGATTTTCACATTGAGTTCATGAGTTCATGTGTAGCGAGGATGATGTGAGCGCGCGCGGCTCCTCCGCTGGGGTGCGATATACGACCTCACTGAGACAACCCGCAGAACACACACACACACTCTCACTCACTCTCTCTCTCTCTCTCTCTCTCTCTCTCTCTCTCTCTCTCTCTCTCTCTCTCTCTCTCTCTCTCTCTCTCTCTCTCTCTCTCACAGACACACCAAGACAATTTCTTCACACAAAGAGAGGATGATGACAGTGTGTATGATTTGGATCTAGCGAGTGTGTGTGTGTGTGTGTGTTTGTACAGGCTTGTCTTCAGCTGCCCTTCTCTAATAACTCCCTCCAGTTCAGGAACCCCTTTGTGAAAATTTACTCATAATAATAACTGAGGCGTTTCTCTTGCAGTTGGACTCAAAAATCTGAAAATGTCCTTGCAAAAAACACTCTGTGTGTGTGTGTGTGTGTGTGTGTGTGCGCGCGTGTGCTGATTCTCTGGCTTTGTGGTTTATTATGTCATGTCATTAGTATGCTAATGATATATTGATGTGTGATTGATCAATAGGGTACAGATGAACCTGACTCTGTTTAGCGTGTTCAGAGCGAGTGTGTTCAGAGTGTGTGTGCGTCCAGAGTGTGTGTGTGTGTGTGTGTGTTCAGAGAGTGTGTGTGTGTGTTCAGAGTGTGTGTGTGTGTTCAGAGAGTGTGTGTGCGTTCAGAGTGTGTGTGCGTGTGTTCAGAGTGTGTGTGTGTGTTCAGAGAGTGTGTGTGCGTTCAGAGTGTGTGTGCGTTCAGAGTGTGTGTGCGTTCAGAGTGTGTGTGCTTTCAGAGAGCGTGTGTGTTCAGAGAGCGCATGTGTTCAGAGCGTGTGTGTTCAGAGCGTGTGTGTTTGAGAGCGTGTTCAGAGTGTTGTCATGGACGTGTGTGTTCAGTGTGTTATCATGGACGTGTGTGTTCAGAGTGTTGTCATGGGTGTGTGTGTTCAGTGTGTGTTCAGTGTGTGTTCAGTGTGTGTTCAGAGTGTTGTCATGGGTGTGTGTGTTCTAGGGATGCAACAATACAGTTAGCCCACGGTTCAATACACACCTCGGTTTTTTAACCACGGTTTTCGGTTCGGTTCGGTTCGGTTCTGATGGCTTGACACATAAGAGTGTTTTTTTGTTTTTTTGTTATTCTGTGCTTAGGCAATAGGAACAGTAAGAGGTTAAGGAGAAAAAAATAAAAACGATTTATTGCAATACTCCTTTATTTTACTTAAAAGCTAAGCAAAGTCCACTAGTTCCTATAGTGTATTGTATAATATACAATTAACACTGACATCTCACAGCTGCTGTTAGCCCATTTTGAAAATAAACATAGGCCTAGCCTACATGTTAGTAAACATAAAGGGGGTCAGTCTAGGACAACTCGAGGTATCACACCGGACGCGCACTTTCTCAGTTTATGGCCAGCAATATTGTTATGTTTAAGGACATTATGAAATTAAGATAATGCCTGTACTATGTTATGATTGTACTGTACAATTTAAATACAATCGTTGCTAAGTCTGCAGTCTCAGCACTTTACCTCAGAGCATAATGAATTGACAATATCACCTGAAAATCCGATAACATCAGCCATTTTCATTCTAGCAGCTGATTCCTGTGAGTGAATGTAAAACTAAATGTATATTGCAGCACAGGGTGAAGTCAGTATATACATTAACGACGATTTGAGACAAATACATTTACATTTAATGTAAAACTATGTAGATGGCGCTCTGTGGCGCGGCAGGATTTTGAACACGGTCCCGAGCCGTTGCTGGGCGCCGCGGACAGACGGCGAAGGGCGCCGACGTTGTGTGTAGCGCTACGTACACTCATAGAGAATAATGTGTTCGAATTTAAAATACGTGGCGCTGCGCGTCCGGTGTGCAACCCCTTTAAATTGACCATTTCAAATAAACATATTTGTGCCTTCAGACAGTGATATTGCTGGGTGATGGCGCCGCAGATGTGCAGTCATGTTGGAAGTGTTTCCATTTGAGTACGCTACACGTGTAAAACAATGCTTGCACATAGTTATTTTTATTGTTTACCGTTTTTTCTTCCTCGGCACTATACTCAACGGCAAAACCGAAATGTCCCCACACCACGGATTTGAAAGACGCCGGCGCTTCCTCGTACTGTAGCCTCACTTCACCACCGCTCGCCATGTTAAAGTGTGGAATGATGGTTAAGCGCCCCCTAAATTTAGAGCATAGTGATTGAATATTTACTCGCGGGGAATTTCCTTATCAGCTCGTAGACTTACAGGCACACACAAACAGTCAATTCGGAGAGAAATAAAACGCACATAAATTATTTAAACGTAAAACCGAAAAAATCGCAATTCACAAGCGCGTATTGAACCGTGGATGTGGTACCGAACGGTTCAATATTATATTGAGAATTGTGGCATCCCTAGTGTGTTCAGTGTGTGTTCAGTGTGTGTTCAGAGTGTTGTCATGGACGTGTGTGTTCAGTGTGTGTTCAGAGTGTTGTCATGGACGTGTGTGTTCAGAGTGTTGTCATGGACGTGTGTGTTCAGAGTGTGTTCAGAGTGTTGTCATGGACGTGTGTGTTCAGTGTGTGTTCAGAGTGTTGTCATGGACGTGTGTGTTCAGAGTGTGTTCAGAGTGTTGTCATGGACGTGTGTGTTCAGTGTGTGTTCAGAGTGTTGTCATGGACGTGTGTGTTCAGAGTGTTGTCATGGACGTGTGTGTTCAGAGTGTTGTCATGGACGTGTGTGTTCAGTGTGTGTTCAGAGTGTTGTCATGGACGTGTGTGTTCAGAGTGTGTTCAGAGTGTTGTCATGGACGTGTGTGTTCAGTGTGTGTTCAGAGTGTTGTCATGGACGTGTGTGTTCAGTGTGTGTTCAGAGTGTTGTCATGGACGTGTGTTCAGAGTGTTGTCATGGACGTGTGTGTTCAGTGTGTGTTCAGAGTGTTGTCATGGACGTGTGTTCAGAGTGTTGTCATGGACGTGTGTTCAGTGTGTGTTCAGAGTGTTGTCATGGGTGTGTGTCGAGACCCAGAGTTTTCTTCCGCTGGTTACTCACCTTTGAGTATTTCTAGCTAATCATGATGTTTTCCCATTAGAAAAGTATCATAAAGCAGTCAGACTGGATTATTTTGTTCATCTGTCATTGAATGTCTCGGGAACACTGGGGTTCTATCTCTACTGGAACTATTATATGAATTGTGAATTTGGTTTGCAATAATAATGGCTGCACACACGCGGTGAAGATGGTGTTGATGATCATTTGTAAAAGTAGACGAGATTCACGACCCTTTCAGATCTGAGTAGCTCTTGTCCAAACCAATAGTGGGTGTTAAATGCACATTTTCCTCATGTACTTTCCTGTGAGTTTCCTGTGAGTTTCCTGTGAGTTTCCTGTGAGTTTCCTGTGAGTTTCCTGTGGGTTTCTTGTGAGTTTCCTGTGAGTTTCCTGTGGGTTTCCTGTGGGTTTCCTGTGAGTTTCCTGTGGGTTTCCTGTGGGTTTCCTGTGGGTTTCCTGTAGGTTTCCTGTGAGTTTCCTGTGGGTTTCCTGTGGGTTTCCTGTGAGTTTCCTGTGAGTTTCCTGTGGGTTTCCTGTGAGTTTCCTGTGGGTTTCCTGTGGGTTTCCTGTGGGTTGTGAGGGAACGTTTAAGCTTTTCCTCAGATATGCTGAGCGGGACAAAGCTTCACCTGAATGAATTTATGTTGGGATAAAATGTGTTTGGCCTAATTATGATCCGGTTCTCTTTCACCGGACGATCTCTCAGGATCTTTGTCAAGTCAAGTCAAGTCAAGTCAAGTATATTTGTATAGCGCTTTTCACAATACAGATCGCATCAAAGCAGCTTCACAGTATTAAATTAAAATAATACAACAAGGTTTGTTTCTAGTGGAATTTATTGATAAAATCAAATTAGATATCCCCAGAATATCCCCAACTGAGCAAGCCAAAGACAACAGTGGCAAGGAACCGAAAAACTCCATCAAGTGACCTAATGGAGAAAAAAAACCTTGGGAGAACCCAGGCTCAGTCGGGGGCCAGTTCTCCTCTGGCGTTTATTATCTAGAGGCCGGATTGGAGGCTTTGTGTGTGTTTGTTTCATAGTAAGTGTATTTGAACATCACTTTTCAAAATGCACATTGTTTCAAAGCAGCTTTACAGAAAATAAGTGTATATCTCCCTATCCACGAGTGCAGTGAATAGCTGGCCCGGCTGTGATTAACGGAAGCTTTAGCTGTTACTTTAGTTCCTGTCAGCTCTTTAAAGTGGGAGATGAGCTGAAAAGCTCTTTTTGTCTTTGAACACTGATCCCGATCTCAGCGCTGTGCCGTGATGCTCCAGACGTGACCCGAACTCTTCACCTGTGTGACCCGGTGCCGGATCTGATGTAATCCCTCTCCTCTAACCAGCCGAGCTGAGATCCTGAGGTAAACAGATCTTGAAGAGAGGGAGCGCGAGCGCAGCGCGGAGGAGTGTGTCTGAAACATCCTCAGCGCTGATTAGCGATACGTGACGCGACTTCAGACGCTGTGGTGACGGAGGCTCTTCTCTTCATGTGCTCTACAGATATGAAAGGAAAACATTCACCCAGAAATGATGAAAATGAATTAGTTCAGCCAGAAGTGAATATTCTGCCATTAGTTGCTCACCTTCATGTTGTTTCAAACTTTCTTTGCCATTGAACACAAAAGAAGAAAATGTGACTCTTTTTGTTTTCATGGAAGGAAGTGAGGTTCCAGTCTCTCCTCACGGGATGGCGAAACAGATGTTTAAAAGCACTGAATATTATTAAGGCACGAGTAAAAACATAATGGGGTGCTGATTGCACAGTTCTTTTGCAGATATAAGACGTTATAATAGTTTCTGTTCACCATCAAGGTTTGAGACTTGAGCTTCCAGGACTTCTCCGGTACAAGCAGAAACAAATGAACCATCTCTTCAAATTAGATGCTTGAAATTATCTCTTCAATATGCAATCAAGATAAAGACACATCAGCATAATCCAGCATTTAAGTCAATCTTCTACCCACGATGTCCACATCTGTACGAGGCCAGACCCAGTTATATCAGGCCCTTTGGAATATGAACAAGACCTCATATTAACAATCTGTGCCAGATTCACTTCTGTCCAGTTCCTCCTTGGAGTTTGGAAGAATTATGGATCAATTTGGAATTGTCCTGTAATAAGAAGGCTGAAACTTATCCACATATTCATCATCGGCATGTCTTGACATACAGTAAGAAGCCTTTTCCGTATCATAATCCTATCTCTACTGATGGGTCTTGATTGACAGTAGTGGATCTGCAGTAACTGGCGTCCAGCAGTATTCAGATCCCAGACCAACGGTCCAGTTTTCCAGCAGAAGCTCGGGCTCGATTACTGGCTCTGAGAACAGAACTTCATTGTATTTACTGATTCAAAACCCGTCTACAGGCTCTGGAGTCTATGAAGACAAACCGTCCAATAATCATTGAAATATTAAAGCAAATCTGTTATAGAGACTCAAGTACAACATTGTTTTCTGCTGGATTCCAGGACAGAGTGGCATTATTGGAGATCGACTTCTTGCTCATGGTCGCAAAACAAGCTCTTGCAGAAAGAATCAGTGAATGATCTCGGACATCAAGCCCTTATTCAACCAATATATATATATATATGAGAAATAGCAAGCAATGGGTAGAATGTAAATAAGTAAATTCTGTGGTTGGGAAAAGATGCGTCTATGCTTTTAAATCAAGACATGATGAAGTTGTATATTCCAGGTGTCGTGTATATTCCGGGTGTCATATATTCCAGGTGTCGGATATATTCCGGGTGTCGTGTATATATTCCGGGTGTTGTGTATATTCCAGGTGTTGTATATATTCTGGGTGTCGTGTATATATTCCGGGTGTTGTGTATATATTCCGGGTGTCGTGTATATATTCCGGGTGTTGTGTATATATTCCAGGTGTTGTGTATATATTCCGGGTGTTGTGTATATATTCCGGGTGTTGTGTATATTCCGGGTGTTGTGTATATATTCCGGGTGTTGTGTATATATTCCGGGTGTTGTGTATATATTCCAGGTGTTGTGTATATTCCGGGTGTTGTGTATATATTCCGGGTGTTGTGTATATATTCCGGGTGTTGTGTATATTCCAGGTGTTGTGTATATTCCAGGTGTTGTGTATATTCCGGGTGTTGTGTATATATTGCGGGTGTTGTGTATATATTCCGGGTGTTGTGTATATTCCAGGTGTTGTGTATATTCCGGGTGTTGTGTATATTCCGGGTGTTGTGTATATATTCCAGGTGTCGTGTATATATTCCGGGTGTTGTGTATATATTCCGGGTGTCGTGTATATATTCCGGGTGTTGTGTATATTCCGGGTGTTGTGTATATATTCCGGGTGTTGTGTATATTCCAGGTGTTGTGTATATTCCGGGTGTTGTGTATATTCCGGGTGTTGTGTATATATTCCAGGTGTCGTGTATATATTCCGGGTGTCGTGTATATATTCCGGGTGTCGTGTATATATTCCGGGTGTTGTGTATATATTCCGGGTGTTGTGTATATTCCAGGTGTTGTGTATATTCCGGGTGTTGTGTATATATTCCGGGTGTTGTGTATATATTCCGGGTGTTGTGTATATTCCAGGTGTTGTGTATATTCCGGGTGTTGTGTATATTCCGGGTGTTGTGTATATATTCCGGGTGTTGTGTATATATTCCGGGTGTTGTGTATATTCCGGGTGTTGTGTATATATTCCGGGTGTTGTGTATATATTCCGGGTGTTGTGTATATTCCAGGTGTTGTATATATTCCGGGTGTTGTGTATATATTCCGGGTGTTGTGTATATATTCCGGGTGTTGTGTATATATTCCAGGTGTTGTATATATTCCGGGTGTCGTGTATATATTCCGGGTGTCGTGTATATATTCCGGGTGTCGTGTATATATTCCGGGTGTCGTGTATATATTCCAGGTGTTGTATATATTCCGGGTGTCGTGTATATATTCCGGGTGTTGTGTATATTCCAGGTGTTGTATATATTCCGGGTGTCGTGTATATATTCCGGGTGTCGTGTATATATTCCGGGTGTCGTGTATATATTCCGGGTGTCGTGTATATATTCCAGGTGTTGTATATATTCCGGGTGTCGTGTATATATTCCGGGTGTTGTGTATATATTCCGGGTGTTGTGTATATATTCCAGGTGTTGTGTATATTCCAGGTGTTGTATATATTCCGGGTGTTGTGTATATATTCCGGGTGTTGTGTATATATTCCGGGTGTTGTGTATATATTCCAGGTGTTGTATATATTCCGGGTGTCGTGTATATATTCCGGGTGTCGTGTATATATTCCGGGTGTCGTGTATATATTCCGGGTGTCGTGTATATATTCCAGGTGTTGTATATATTCCGGGTGTCGTGTATATATTCCGGGTGTTGTGTATATTCCAGGTGTTGTATATATTCCGGGTGTCGTGTATATATTCCGGGTGTCGTGTATATATTCCGGGTGTCGTGTATATATTCCGGGTGTCGTGTATATATTCCAGGTGTTGTATATATTCCGGGTGTCGTGTATATATTCCGGGTGTTGTGTATATTCCAGGTGTTGTATATATTCCGGGTGTCGTGTATATATTCCGGGTGTTGTGTATATTCCAGGTGTTGTATATATTCCAGGTGTCGTGTATATATTCCGGGTGTTGTGTATATATTCCGGGTGTTGTGTATATTCCGGGTGTCGTGTATATTCCAGGTGTCGGATATATTCCGGGTGTCGTGTATATTCCGGGTGTCATATATTCCAGGTGTCGGATATATTCCGGGTGTCGTGTATATTCCGGGTGTCATATATTCCAGGTGTCGGATATATTCCGGGTGTCGTGTATATTCCAGGTGTTGTGTATATTCCAGGTGTCGTGTATATTCCAGGTGTTGTATATATTCCGGGTGTCGTATATTCCAGGTGTCGGATATATTCCGGGTGTTGTGTATATTCCAGGTGTTGTATATATTCCGGGTGTCGTATATTCCAGGTGTCGGATGGGTCATAGACTGACTCGAGGGTGTTTATTGTCCTCTCGGACTGCCTTATTTTTAATGCTATGAGACGGCGCTTTTTATCAGGACACACTTTTAAGGGCTTATTTATGGATCCAGGAAAACGTGTACAATTTGTAGCTCAAGTACATTTAAATAATAATGTTTTATAGAATTTTGTACATGTACTTATTTTTTTTTGTCTAAGTAAAATTTTATAAATTGTTTTTTTTTTTTTTATTATACTGTATTCATGATATTATGTTTGTTCAATGTTTATATGTTTCTGCCATGTCATAGCCGGTGATGCTGAAATACTGTTATAGACGAACATGTCGAACTGGCCGTTCCCTGATGACATTTATATCAGGAGAAAACCCAGAAACATGTTCTTTTAAACAAAGTCCTTCATTCCTGAAGCATGTCTTATTCCAGTGTGCTGGATTTAACCCTTTTTTTATTCAGCTAAGCCTTATGTAGAAATTCTTAAAGTTAAACCAGATAAAGTTTAAGAGCTTTGAGCCAAAATAGATAGTAAAAACCTGATATAGTTTTCCATACATTTTGCTCACTATGAAAATGTCCTGCCGTTAAAGAACAAACAAGCAAACACGCTGGGCGTTCTAATATTGTAATCTGTTTGAAAAGAGCGAATCCGAAGAAAATCACACAGGCTTGGAGTGATGTGAGGAAATGATGACAGAATGTAAACGAGAATGAAGAAGACTAACGTATATTTTGGCTCCTGGTTTCTGCGGTCAGCGTTGAGCAATCGCTGCTCAAGATTCAAGAGAAACAGAAGCTTTGAATGAAACGGTGAAGAACAGTGATTTTATTGATGGTAGCCAGAGAACTGGAAGGAGTTTAATTTCAATAATTGTGTCACGGCGGCTCAGGAAGATTGAGCTGAAATAAGCTGGATCGCCAGAAACGCTCTGATCTCTTTCTCTCACTTAAGAGGAATTGCACATGCCAGCTGCACCTCGAGTTGAAAGTGAATTCCTTCCATTTCATTTAAGGAGAATCTTAAAAATCAATCCAGAGTGACTGAGTGAAATGATGTGCAGATTTCTCCATGTTCAGTGAAGTGATTAAATCTGAGCGTTTCTGAGTTAAAGCGCTGAGACCTGAAGACGAGGAGGACGTTCTTCATTTCTTCATCTGATGTTCCTCTGCTGGCTTTCAGAAACACTGAACCTGTAATGCTGTGTCATTTTGAAGACCGCGTTGAACAAACTTTAATGTAATTAATAAGCACTTAGGGGTCATGAAGTGCATTTTCAGATCTTTATATGATGTTTCTGGAGGTTAGACATATTTTTTTATATACTGTGTATTTGTAAAAATGATACTTTTCCATCCAGGTTTCAGAAACCGCAGTAAACGCAGTTGAACTTCATCACACCGTATTATTAACACGTAATGTTCAAGTCACTTACAGTGGAAGCCTTTTTTTTTTTTTTTTTTTTTTTTTGATTATTATATATTTGTACAAAATATAATATATAGGCCTATATGATTTACTTTAATGCTGTGAAAAATATAATATAATATAATATAATATAGATAATGCAGTCTGATTAAACACACAAGCCTGTATTTTGTACGAAGGAAGATCTTTGTCTATATTTGTGTCCTTTACCTGTGTTTTATACTCTTCTTTACTCTCCGGCTTCACTTCCGCACTGGAAACAGAGACACCACATTTAGTGCTTCAATTTCACTTATTTGTATCACAAAATGTGATTGAAATTTGACATCCTACATTATTGTGATTGGATAGAATAACCAGGATGATGTGGTGACAGGTCTACTGGACGTCTGTAGATGACCTGCAGTCGTGCGCTTCTATCAGTTTGATCGATATGCTGGGTACACACCAAAAGATAATCGGGCTGATTTTGGGCCGATTTCCCCCCTTCCGACAATCCTAGCTATGTCCCGATTATCTTGATGGTTTAACAGATTATCTTATCAGATTTTCCCTTGGTGTGAGGTGTGTTAAGAGTGTCCGAACCTGCTCGGAAGAACGTCGGAGCCGCTCCGATCGCGAATCGTAAATATTAAACATGTTTAATATTTACGATCAGAAATCCTGATGTGTGGGGGGAACCCCGAGGACAAACGCGCGCACGCTCTGGAGATTATCACGTAAAACAAAACAATATCCAATCAGAAAGCGAGATGATGGAAGACACGGTCATTCACACACACACACACACACACTTGCAGGAAGCTTAATGTTAAGATTTAGTATTCATAAGTATAAATTTCGAGGAAACAAGCCTTTGTTTTTCATTTTAAGTGCAGAAATTTTACAATACCTAAACACAATTGGGTTTGAAAAATAAGAAAGCTGCAAAGTGCGTTTCAATCTGTAAACATTTTAAAATTTTTGTTTAACTTTTAAGTTTGTCACTGTTTATGTATATGTCTTTTTATGTTTGTTTATCGGCTTTACTCTTTGTACCCCCCGACTGTAATTGTAATTCTTAAAATCAATAAAAAAAAGATAAAAAATAAAAATAAAAAAAAGAAGAAGCTGAGTGTTAAGGGATCAGTGAGGTTCTATAGAGGGATTAAATAACTTTTTCTAAAGAGACAATACATCCAATAAAGAATAAATAAAGACAATAAAGAATGAATATATTTCTGTATAAAAGGTTATATACAATGGTAGGTACAATGGTTTTTTCACGTGAATTTTCTGTGAAAATCATTCCAAACACTATCGCAATTTCTTCCTGCATGTTGTCCGTCATGCTTATTCTGAAGTCTCACGATATTTTGCGAGATTCCCTGTGTTCATAGTCGAGACTCTGGTTGAAAATCTGTTTGTGTGTGGTGTGCTGTCTTTGTCACATCATGGCACACCACACACTATAGGAGCAAAACGCTTAAATCTGGGATTTTTTGTCCTCATGTTTGTGGTCTTTCACATTTTGAAAATCTTATAAGATGTAAAAAATCTTTTGGTGTGTACCCAGCATTAGGGAGCGAATCCACAGTTAGGGTTAGGGTTAGGGTAGGGTTAGTATCTATCCTAGGGTTAGGGTAGGTTTAGTATCTATCCTAGGGTTAGGGTCTATCCTGCAGTCGTGTGCTTCTATCAGTTTGATCGTTAGGAAGCGAATCCACAGTTAGGGTTAGGGTTAGGGTAGGGTTAGTATCTATCCTAGGGTTAGGGTTAGGGTAGGGTTAGTATCTATCCTAGGGTTAGGGTCTATCCTGCAGTCGTGCGCTTCTATCAGTTTGATCGTTAGGAAGCGAATCCACAGTTCGTCCGAGTCTTTCTTACGTCTCACTCGTCCACGGCTGGACACAGAAACCCTGAAGACAAGAACAGAGCCGCCATTTCACCAGGAGATCTAATTCTGCAGCCCTAGTTAAGTATATAAGTATATTTATTCAGTATATTTATTATATAAGTGTATTTATTCATTTATTCGTTAAGTATATTTATTGATTTATTGATTTAGTGTCCTACAATAAGACAAAAAGAAATAAACCAAAGGAGTAACCTGCGGCAGTCAGAATGTGCAGAGAGACTAGTTAGTGTGTGTGTGTGTGTGTGTGTGTGTGTGTCTCTGCAGTGCTGCTGCTGATTCAGCGTTTCTCTTCAGTTCTCTGTGTGTGTGAATGAGAGTTCAGCACTCTTATCTGAACAGCTCACAGTTTAACACACACACACACACTCTCCAACACACACACACACACACACACACAGGATTCAGGCTTGTTCCTCTGGACCTCATTCTGTGAGAGCAGGTATTTTGTGATCGGGCAACTGTAAAGGACGCCTATTTCTGTGGCACAATAGAACCGGTTGATTGTGTCTGGGCTGCCCTGATCTCTGCCTGATTTATCTGTTCAGTTTGTGCATCCAGCGTTCCTTCATTACGTCTCTGTTACATTGACACCATTGACCCCTCTCTCTCTCTCTCTCTCTCTCTCTCTCTCTCTCTCTCTCTCTCTCTATCCTCACACACACTCTCTCATTCAATCTCTCTCTCTCTCTCTCTCTCTCTCTCTCTCTCTCTCTCTCTCTCTCTCTCTCTCTCTCTCTCTCTCTCTCTCTATCTCTCTATCCTCACACACACTCTCTCATTCAATCTCTCTCTCTCTCTCTCTCTCTCTCTCTCTCTCTCTCTCTCTATCCTCACACACACTCTCTCATTCAATCTCTCTCTCTCTCTCTCTCTCTCTCTCTCTCTCTCTCTCTCTCTCTCTCTCTATCCTCACACACACTCTCTCATTCAATCTCTCTCTCTCTCTCTCTCTCTCTCTCTCTCTCTCTCTCTCTCCCTCTCTCTCTCTCTCTCATTTTCATTTCTTCTCAAATGTGCTTTTCATTGTCATGTCAGACATTAGCGTATAGAGAGCATCAGTGTGTCAGTACTTGCATATTCTGCTGTTGTGTATTTTGTAGGGGTGGGTGATAGTTTTGCTTTAAATAAGGTTTTTTATATACTATTGAAATTCCAGTATCACAAAAAAAATCTAAATTTCAATATCACAAACAATCGAATACTAGAGAAAGTACTATATAAAACCATCTCAAGCTTCCTGAAGACAAGTCAACAACAGTCAGTATCTGCGTTTACATGGACTTTAATAATCCGATTGTAATATCGGACTACTAGCACAAAAATCACATGTAACCACGTCAACCGGCATGAATTGGCCAAATCCGATTAAAATTTTATTCGGCTTGTAAGGAGTGTTTTTTTCCCCAACGTTTTCTAATTCTGCTGTAAACGGCAGGACTTTATGCAGGAGTTAAGCAGCGTGAGAGCGATTGTTCTGGTCATTTCTCTGATTCATGAATGTAAAAGCTGATGGTCAGCCTCACACCCTCGACTGAACAATTCAGCTCCTTTATTGCCAGTCCTGATCGCACTATGACCGTTTATATAGATTGATTTTATTTATTATGTTGTGTGTTTTGCCCTCAGAGTCTTTAAGTTTACACTGCAGACCTTCATGCCTGATTGAATCAAAACCTCTGGAAATCTACAAAGCATTTTGGATTTGCATGGTCCCAGAAACTATGAATGTGAAGATTCTTCAGTTGTTTTGAGCTGATTTTGCACATTGTTTTTTTGTTTTGTTTTTGTTTTGTTTCTAAGTGTTTTTATTTTTAAGCTCCTCACAGTAAATATGTCTGAATCAAATCATTTTCATTATGTTGTTTTTGCTTATGTTATGATTTTTCTTTATGATTTACGCATATGAATTGTGAGGATAAATATTTTCTATGGAGAGGGAGACAGATAGTCTCAGACAGAGTCTGTAGATCTATTAGTTTCTAGCTGAAGAAATAAATGTGATCCTTTCAGTCTCATTAAATGATATTAATGAATGTTCCATTTCATGTGCTGAAAGAGAAACGGCACCTGCTGCCTTCAGACACATTCCAGCTACACACATGTGAGTGTGTGTGTGTGTGTGTGTGTGTGTGTGTGTGTGTGTGTGTGTGTGTGTGTGTGTGTGTGTGTGTGTGTGTGTGTGCAAAACTGCGTGAACACACAAAACTGTGTGAAAAGTCTAGTCACTGGACTATTAGTCTGGATCTTATTTCCTAAACAATCTGCTGTTCTAGACATTGGCCACTTTGTTCCGGTTAGCTGCTGCTAAAGCTGTTTCTATGAGTGTGTTTTGGTTGCATGAGAGAACACTGATTTTCGATGGCAAACGTGAGTTTTGAAATGTTGCAGTGCTTTAGTTGCACATGCAGCTGATTTCAGCACCACAGACCACAGACAGCTGCACACGTTCACCATCACATGTTCAGAACCACGGACAGCTCCACATGTTCAGAACCACGGACAGTTCCACAATTTCAGAACCATGGACAGCTCCACACGTTCAGCACCACAGCCAGCTGCACACGTCCACCACCACATGTTCAGAACCACGGACAGCTCCACACGTTCAGCACCACAGCCAGCTGCACACGTCCACCACCACATGTTCAGAACCACGGACAGCTCCACACGTTAGACATTGCATGTTCAGCACCACAGCCAGCTGCACACGTCATCGGCACATGTTCACCATCACATGTTCAGCACGTTCATTGTCACATGTTCAGAACCACGGACAGCTCCTGATGTCCAGAATCACAATTTCAGAACCACGGACAGCTCCACACGTTCATCACCATGGGCAGTTTTACATGTTCGCCGCCACAGACAGCTCCGTATGCTTAGCACCACGGACAGCTGCACACGTTCATCGTCACATGTTTACCATCACATGTTCAGCACCACGGACAGCTCCACAGGTTAGACATTGCATTACATTTCTTTAGTACTTCTTGATTTACATGCACATACACATTGGAAAAAGAATATTTATGGCATTCAGAAATGAATGTTCTTCATAGTCAACATGTTCTTCGTGCAGTTTCCAGGGGGAACCAGATACATTTCTCTTTTCAACATTATTTGTTCTTCAGACATTCCTCTTTGGGGAGAGTAAGCTGTTCAGTTTAATAATGGAGCCACACTAAGATTTCCATATCTCTGGAACTGAAGCATATTGGGCCTTAAAAATCGAGATACCAAAAGAAAAGATTAAGATCAAGAATCTAAAGGAATTTTAAGAGATTTGTAATACAGGCATTACAGGAGTAGGAGGCATGTTACAGGCATGTTAACTTCAGGGGGAAAAAAACACAAGAAGTGCTCTGTCCCATTTTTGAACGCACATTGTTGGATTATAATGCAACAAAGATTGCTAAAGTCAACTGAATTAACTAGTAGATTTTCCAATCTCGGTATAAAAATAAAATCATGGAGCTGCCATCTTTCTAAAGTCATTTTTACCCCCCTGTTATTTAGCTCCAAATCTCAGGTGAAAATTGTCATTTTGACCCCCTCGACAAAATAGTGGATTTCTCAGTTATTATAATTTCAAGTTCTTGGCTTTGTTAATCATTTATGTATTTCTTTCACCAGGAAAAAAAAGATATAAATAAATGAATGAATGCCTGGGACCTCTGGTTGAGTTGACATGGAATGACCCATCTCTTCTCTTCTCTGATGACGAGGGCGGGGCAACCTGTCACTCACATGACATCCACCAATAGCAAACCACAATCATCCAATCAATTCCCCACAGACACAATCAAGCCCCGCCCACATCTGTTCTTGTTCCAGAAGCGTTTCACTCGATATACAGCACACTAGAGAAGCGAAGACCAGCACAACTTCCCTTTCATGCTGACTTAAGATTTTCCCAGCTGTACTGTAGTACCGAGTACTAACTGTACCGACTGATAGGCGGATGCTTTTAGACGTTCCCGTGTGTATTTGTGTGTAAGTGTGTGTGTGTGTGTTCTGTGAAGAGCATCAAAAGTTGCAAATTACAGTGTGTTTGACAGCGTTGAGCTTTGTAGCCAATCACAGACATATCTGTTGAGCATGTGAACGCAGTGGCCAATCAGAGGAGTTTAAGGTAGCCAGAATCCTCTCAGTAGACCAAAATAAAAATCCATCGGTCAGGATCATTCTCTCTAATGTAGAGCGTGAGACTTGTGCTAATGACACTGAGAAACAGCTTCCCAGAATGCCTGTGTGATTGTTTGGATCTAATCGTCTCCCCTCATGAATGTGTGTGTTATGAGAGATTCCAGTCTTTTCTCTTTCATTTGAGAAAACGAAATGTGTCTGGCTGATGCTTTTATGAAACGTGATTCAGTTTATGTCATTTTGCTCGTGATCTTCCTTATTTGTCTCTTTGGTTAAAAGCATCTGCTAAATGAATGAATTCGAGTGTGTGTGTGTCTGGGATTCTAATGGATGACCTTGAGCTTGATGACTCTGACGGCCACACACACACTCGAGCCGGTGACGTCAGCACACACTCATGGACTGTCAGTGGATCTTCAGGACAGAATGATGTGTGTGCTGGAGGTTGTAATTTGACGTTGCGTTTTGTGTTTATGTCTCGTGTGAGAGCCTGTGATTTCCTCTCAGAATCTCACGCTGGGCTGAAAGCAGAAGAATCTCGTCTGTCGCACATGTACAATTTGGCAGATTTTTTTTTTTAATAATACCAGCGTTGACTGAGTGTGAACAGAACAGAAATGGTGTTGTGTAGTGTTGGTGTAACAAACAAACACATTTCAATAATGTCTTAATTATTCAGCGTCTCTTTTAAAACATGTGTTTTTCACACTTAATGTTGTGTGTTGAATCCTCATCTTGTGTGTGTGTGAGATTCTCACTGATGTGTGAGATTGACACGAGACCTGAGAGGAAAAGCAACATATGCAGCGCGACATAATGAAGACTCCGAGAGAAGAAAGATGGAGACGACTTTGTTTTTGGCGTTTGGGCACAAGGTCATTTACACTTACACACACACACACACACACACACAAACAGCCTGACAACATGCTGAGTCAAATGTCATTCTTGATTAGACGTGGCTTGCGGTGTGTGTGTAAGTGTGTGTGTGTGTGTGTGTGTGTGTTTATACTGGCCTCTTGTATTTATATGCACTCATAGACATAAATATGAAATGAAAGCGGGTACAAACTCAAATAAACACACACACACACAGTTTCTCACACAGAGAGAGATGACAAATCCTTACAGATTCACAGTGGTGTGTTAATACAGGTGCTGATTCACATCTGTGTGTGTGTACATCCTGGATTCAGTGACGAATGTCTGCCGAAAGAGAAGATGTTCTTCAGTCTTTCTCTCCTCTTTCTGTGGATCTGAGCAGCTTCAGTGTGTGTTAGTTTGGCTCTTCCGTATGAACTGGATCTGGTTTTGTCTGGTGATCCTGTAGGAGGAGGTTAACTCGACTCTCAGACGCTCGGCTCGCTGACTGTCTTTACTGAGAGACTCGGTCTTCGTTTGTCTCGTCGGCTCTCAGATTACCGCTTGTTCTTTTTTAAATTAACATCTATGACTCCATCTCCAGTGTACACTTAATTATAAGTATTAGCAGGAGTAATTATAATTATTATTTTTTTGCACATGGATAGATTTAACGGCATGCTAGTTCAATAACCCTTTCCAGCGTTTCCCTGTGACCTCTTTTGCTTGCTAATTTCCTCTCATTGCCTTCTTGGCTTTGCTGATGTATTACCCACAGTTCATTGCACTCTGAGCCTCTGGTGTCATTTTAATGACCAAAAAACTCATTTAGCAAAATTGACCAGCAGAAATCTTGTGAAATTAGTTTTACCCACTGAGTGTGTGTGTGTGTGTGTGTGTGTGTGTGTGTGGCCAGCAAGTAAAGTACACATATGAATCAATATTCCATTTCAATATTTAGATTTGAAGAAGTGAGGCTGTGTAATTTGTGGGCTGGTAATCAACCGTCTGTTCTGGCTTATACTCGTACTCATCGATTGATTTGTGTTTCACGTTTGAGCCGCTTCACCCAGGATGGCTAACTTTCTGATTCCTTAAAAAACACCCAAGGTTTGTAAATGACACGAGGCCACTGAACTGAACTTGACCGAATCACATTGATGCTCTAATTTTATATTAATGTATGGAATGAATGTGCTTCTGTATTTTCAGCTCTTCTCGTTTGATTGCCTCCTCAGGATGAATCGGTTGTTCCGTTCTATAAGTTTCTTTTCATAAACATTATGAATGAATGTAAATGTTAAAGTGTAATTTTTTTTTTCTGACAAATTAGAGGTACTTTGCATAAGTTATGAAATGTTATAAAATCCTATAAAATATCAAATCAGATAATTGTCATGTTGTCGGTCAAACTCAAGACAAGAGGTTCAATGGAGGTGTTGGCTGTCAAACTCTTCTTTGGTTTGGATTCACTGATCTTTGGCTTGAGTCTTTTATTTTGATATTTGGCCCAGGTGACGTGATGACGTAATCAATAGAAAAGATGCTGGTGACCAAGTGTCTTGTAACTCTTCTGTTTCTGTTTCTGTTTGCCTTTGGAAAGCTCTAGCAACATTGTATAACATCATTGTTTGGAATTTCCCAGTTTGTTTATTAAGCGTGCAGGGCAACCACCCAGTAGAGCATTACAGTAATCTAGCCTTGAGGTCATGAACGCATGAACTATCTGTTCCACATTTTTCATTGAAAGCATATGTCGTAATTTAGATATATTTTTAAGATGGAAGAATGCGGTTTTGCTAGACACGTGACTTTTTAGATGAAAGATTGGTATGAAAGAGCACACCCAGCTTCCTAACCGACGACGAAGACTTGACAGAGCAGCCATCAAGTGTTCCACATGTGTCAAACTCAAGGCCCGCCACATTATTTTATATGGCCCGCGAGAGCATATGGGTGTCTTAAAATTAAGGATGCAACGAAATTTAGGCCGAAATTTAAGTTTTTGGCCGAAAGATACTAAAAAGCCGCCGCGCCCCTCCGTGTTCGGCGATGGTTTGACTCTGGCTCAGCGTGTTTTATGACTTTGCGTGCGAGTCCGCTTCCGAAGATGCATAACTTCGAAGCGCGTTCCGCTGTGTGTGTGCGCTGTGCTCTCCGATCTGTGTTCACAGCGCGTTCTGCTCAATGTTCCGCAAACAACCTCCGTGTGTGTGTGTGTGTGTGTGCGCTGTGCTCTCCGATCTGTGTTCACAGCGCGTTCTGCTCAATGTTCCGCAAACAACCTCCGTGTGTGTGTGTGTGTGTGTGTGTGTGTTTGTGTTGCGAGCTCTGCTCACGCTCACCGGAAAGGCAAAGTCCGCTAAAAAAAAAAACTTGCTGACATGAAATTTCTCTGGACTGTTTCTTTTTGCAATAGCAATCTGTGCTGTAACATGGTGTGTATGGCCGTGCTGGGCAACACTGGTAAAATTACCTCTCGTTCACTGGTTCTCTCCCTGCTCTGCTCATGCTCTGATAAAAATAGCTTTGTAGGACTATACTTTATTTTGATAAATCTGTTCAATCTGATTCTGCTGCATAGAACTGATTGAAGAATAATATATTGATATTTTATATTATTTTACCAGTATTAGCCTTTTCACCATTTGTATCACTCCACTTGTCTGTGTTTGCTTTGTGCCACTTGCATCATTAAGTGACTGTCAGTAAGTGACAAGTGACTGTCTTTATGAGTGAACAATTGAACTTTAAACTGATTAGTGCCAAAAACATTGATTAACTCAGGAGAGAAACAAGTTGCTGAAACCAATCTTTAATGCTAATATAAACTGCTCATTTGCCTCTGGACACACAAAGATTGCACTGGTTTTTGATTGAAATGTAACATCTATGCAAAATAATCCCTGAAAGATTTCTCATTTAAGGCCATTCCTGTTTGTAATATGTGATTGTGTATTGTCAACAATAAGCAGAAACATTCTGCATTTCCATTTTGTAGTGTGGATCAACATTGCAACATTTATCCTCATTCTCATGTTTAAGAATCTGTTATCTTGACAAATAATTTATGCTACTGCCCACTGACATGCTTTTAAAGCTATTGTTATCCACATTTTTTGGCCTTTAAACACCTTAAAATGCACATATGTAGATCCGAGAAATCCACATTTTATCGGGGGAGCATGTCCCCGAACCCCCCTAACTACCTCACATTTGAATACGCATGACTGTGTGGTAATGTGTGCTGGTGTGGCTACAGTGCCAAGGCTGAATTTTTGAGCCAGTTTGCCCCTGCATATATACAATATACATTATTCTCTGTATCAAATCATTATTACCCAGCCCCTGATGTTTCGGGCTCATCCGCTGATGTTTTTAAAACCTAGAAACACCCCTGCAAATGCATATACAATATTTGTAACTTAAATAAGTAATAATCAAATAAAGAGACAATATATTAACATTTTAAAAGTCTTACAGTTACAACCGACCCTTTGAGGGCAGCCATAATGCTGAAGTGGCCCACAGTGAAAATGAGTTTGACACCCCTGTATAGACAGTATTCTAGATTATTACGTGAGGAAGTTTTTGGTCTAATAATTAGAATCTCTGTTTTTTCAGAATTAAGTAGTAGGAAATTACTAGTCATCCAGTTTTTATTTATTTTTATCAGCTATGCATTCGGTTAGTTTTGTGAATTGGTAAGTTTCTTCTTAATGATATCTCCCAAGGGTAGCATGTACAGAGGGAACAGCAGCGGTCCTAGTACTGAGCCTTGTGGTACGCCATACTGGACTTGTGATCGATGAGACATCTCATCATTTACTGCTACAAACTGATAACGGTCAGATAAGTATGATTTAAACCATGCTAGTGCGATTCCACTAATGCCAACATAACTTTCGAGTCTATTTAAAAGAACGTTGTGGTCGATAGTGTCAAACGCAGCACTAAGATCGAGTAACACTAAAGAGAGAGATACAACCACGATCGGATGATAAGAGCAAATCATTTGTTACTCTAACGAGAGCAGTCTCAGTACTATGGTACGGTCTAAATCTGGACTGGAAATCCTCGCAGATATCATTTCTTTCTAAAAAGGAACACAGTTGTGAGGATACTGCCTTTTCTGGGTTATCATTTTGTCCCTAATATTATCAATCTTGCAAGTACAGAAGTTCATGAAGTCATTACTGCTGTGCTGTTTGGAAATGTCTGGGGTTGAAGCTTTATTTCTTGTTAATTTAGCCACTGTATCAAATAAATACCTAGGGTTGTATTTGTTTTCTTCTAAGAAGTTTGAAAAATAAGCAGATCTAGCCATTTTTAAGGCTTTTCTTCTACTTACCCTCTTAATTCCTATGGAAGCAGTAAGGGTGTACTTACTTAGTTTGTCACACATGGCTTTTTCCTTTTGACCTAGTTTTGGTTAAATAAATGAATACACTAAGGGTTGAACAGATAGTAGCTTTAACAAAGATTAATCTATAGCTAATTTATTCAATGAAAACTATAGTGTTATTTTACTTTTAGGCCTAATTATAACACGTCTGTACATTTAAATAAAAACTATGTTAGACCTTACTTAACTTTGCCATTGTATTTATGCTTGTAATTAATGTATTCTTCTTATTTTTGTACTGACTGTTGCTGTTAGGCAAGTAGTTGTTTGCTGTGGTCTCGAAGTACTTCAAGTGAGCTGTAATCCTAAACCCTAATTTTGTATTTACATCAACCAGATGATTTTTAAAATGATGTCCTGATACACAAAACCATAGAATTCAAAAGGGTGTCCTTTTTCTCCACATGACTGTATGGCTTTATGTGAGTATATTTATGTGGGCAGAGTTATATGTTTGTAATTAGTTGATTTTAATACGGGTGAAATTGAGGATTATGAAACTGTAAAGGTTTCATTAGATGTGTTGATGCAGCTGCGGATGTGTTTGGGTTTGATCAGGACTGCAGTGTTAAATGTGAGATTCTTGGGAACGTTTATCAAATGAGTAAATGACTCTGATGGGAACCTTCGGCTGCTCAAGGTGTTTTTCTGCCAGGAAGCTTTTCACAGATGGACTGAAGCTAATTAAAACGCAATAATGTCCAATTTGATGTAATTATTTTTTGGCAGGAGTCTTTGATGTCCATCTTTCGTTCAGAGAGAATCACTAGCGCTCACAATCTTCAGTCTGATGGAGCTCAACTTACTGGCTCAATAGCCATGTTTCCACTGTCGGGCTAAAAGCTAGCGTGCTAGTGCGTGCCAGGCTAGTCGCGTTTCCACTTTCACTTCTTCCTCTGGGCTTGATCGGGCCTCCTCGGGGACAACGGCCAGGGGTTTTTGGCCTGCCGAATACCTTGGTCCAAAGCGGGCCAGCTGGGGCTTGAACAGAAGCAGGAGACGGTCAACACCGCCTCATTTCCCATGTTATTATAACAGGCTACCAGCTAACTTCAACATTTAAGACATTTTAAACAATTATCCGCTCAGAACTCTTTCAGACTCCAGCGAGTGCTTGAAATAACTTCCTTGCGATCTGACGGGGATTCTGATCACTGCATGAAGCATAAATATATTTCTATGCGATGGGAAAGGCTACTTATGCTAATCATTGCGGTAATAAATACACGTGTTTATGGAAAATACCAGAGACTGCTTGAAGAACGAAGACAAATCATAGATGATTATAATGGTGAATTTATTTGGATTGATGTTTTATCTGTCTCTTGCTAAGACTAATGCATCCGCACACACTCCGGTTCACTGCTATAACTCAAAACTCCAGTTTTCTGCTCGTGAGCTCCCTCTGTTGCTCTGGCTGAAGGTATAACAGTACAGTGAGACACAGAGATCGCTCAAACCTCCGCAGATCGCAATCATAGCATTATTTTGTGGAAAATGTATAGAAATGCTCAGAAATGTGACTATTTAATGATCTAAGCGCATGGTCTAAAGCGCACGGCACAAGTTCACTTGGGGCGCGTCCGAATCCACTTTTGCTAGTTTAACGACGGGAAAAATGGTCTAAAAGGGTTGTCCCTATTCTCTTAATGAGTAATGGGTGTGTTTTGGGCTTTACGTGCGTTAAACCAATCAGAGTCTCGTCTCCCATTCCCTTTAAATGCTAGTTGCGCTCGTGGGCGGATTCGCTATTTACATGACAGACTTTGATAGTGGAAAGACAGAACGCATCTCCAGAGCGCAAACGGATCTGCTCGTGCGCGAGGTCAAAGTGGGCAACAGAACATCTACAGGACAAGCCGGATTCACCATATCTTTATGGACACAATAATAATCTTTTATATTGTAATCCTTTTATTTTTAATATTTGGCATGTTTGTGTGCTGCTGTGTGTCCCTGTGTGTGTAATAAGCAGAGTGTGTGTGTTATAAGCAGAGTGTAGAGCGTTGTGGACCCGCCTATAGGCGCACATTACTAACTCGCTCTTTAAATAAAATACTGCGCCACTGACTTTAGCCCAGGGTTCAGTTGGTCAATGGCTCAGTCTGTTTCTGTTCCTCAAAATAGCAACGGTCCAACAATGCGCCAGAACACACTCGTTCTCAGACCAGCAGCCCATGGGCCACAGATGGAGCAAATGCATTTGCTATTTAAACAACATGGCGCAGGATGTGAGAATGATAACTGCGTCAGAATGAAACTAGCAAAAAAAATTTGCGCCGCGCTTGGCGCTGCATTGTACCGGGTGTAAGATAGGGCCCATGATGTTTTATCAATATTTTTCTAAATATGTAAACCTTTGGACTTAAATGCCTTAATAGAGTTGTTTTGTACATTCCTGTGATCTTCAGTAAATGGACGCAGGTGTAACTGAATCGGTATGTGTCATTACACATTCTCTTTTTGTGTGAAATGGTAAATATCAGCTTGATTCAGCATGATTGATGTGCACTCCTGACACAGATTAATACATTTATGTATTATGTATCACTGTAAAATATTTTTATTGTAAAACATTGGTGACATATTTATGCTGGGATCTTAAGTCTTTAAGTGAAGACCAATCGTTGGCTGCTGTTATGCCCATTCTGCGGCTCTGGCTAGTTTCAGTCAGCTGGTGAAACGGTGGGGTTTTGTGACGGCTTGTTTTAGAGTGTCTCTACTGGCCCAACAGTGGAAACACAGCTGGAGTTCGGGCTCAGTGCTTCAGGTCCTGTTAGCCCTGACTCACACTGACCCAACAGTGGAAAATTACAGGTATTGATCAGTTTCTCTCCTTAAACTAGCTCTTTATATTAGTTTGGTCTTCCACTCAAGAAACAGCCATTTGTGTAACTTCAAGAAATGAAATATCGTGTTACAGAAGTGAGTGTGTGTTTGTGTGCGAGTGTGTGTGTGTGTGTTTGTAGCTCTATTTCTTGTCATTTGACAGTTTTATGAAGGAATGAATCTAAATAAACAATCCAGAGTTGGCACAGACAGTCTGTAGGACATTTCCAGACTCTCACTGTGGATTATAATACTGTAATTTGTCCTTTTGAGATCTGTACACTACAACACAGCAATATATTGAGCTGTTCATCATGAGCCGCTTTTCAATAATGTTCTTAGATGTTGTCTTTCTAGGGAACTTACAATTAAGAACGCAAATCATGTTAATGGCAGTTATCAGGACAGGCTGCTAACAATAAAGGACACCAGCGCTGTTCAGCTTTAAAGGGGCAGTTCTACCAGAAATCACAATTCTGTCGTCATTTACTCTTCATAATGTTGTTCAAACCGGTATGATTTTATTCTTCTGCTGAAGACAAAAGACAGACACATCTGACACATTCACTGATGGTTTAACAGCCATTAGTGTCAATCAAGTTATTCCCTCTCAGATTAAGACCTATTGTGTTTTACAGCTGGAACATGAAGGTGTTTGAGATTGTGAGAATTTAGTTATTAATTGTTGAAGTTTTAGAAGCAACAGGGATGTTTTCACACCGTCATATTGAATCTCACAGCTGATGACGAGTATTTCTGTAGCTCCGTATACAATCATTCATAAAAATATAAAGCTTCTTTATTGGTATCGATGAACCTTTAACATCTATAATGGATCATTTACATTGCACATAAGGTTCTTCAGATTATTAAAATGTTCTTCACAATAAGAAAAAAAGGGTTCTTTTAAGACCTGATCACTGAAAGGTTCTTTGGGAAACTGAAAATGGTTCTTCTATGGCATCACTGTGGAAACCCTCTTTGGGACCTTTATTTTAAGAGTTAACAGATCGTTTCAAAGCAGCTTCACTGTAATACACAGGAAAATAACAGAATCTGCAGGGATAAAGGCTTGATGGGTGAGTTATCTGGTTCCCTTTCGTATTGCGTCTTTGCTTGACGCTATGGGGAAAACTCCTTTTTCTCAGATTTATTGAAGCCTTTTTTTCAAAAACGCAGTTCTGATGCACGCACGCCATTGGCTGGGCAGTGGGAACTGCACGAACCTAAGGCGAAGGGGCGTGTCTGCGCGAGCCAATCGGGGCGGGTCCCGCCGAACCGAGCGTAGAGCCCACCAAAGAGGGCGGAGCATCTGCCTATCAAAGCTAATTTTTCCATAGGATTTCAGGTTAATTCTCCTTCAGCAATGATCTACTGACCTTCGCTGATTCTCTCCAAGCCTTCTTGCCTTTGGAACAGAGCCCTGCAGTGGAAACGAGTGAAGCTTCGGCACTCCACAGCGACCAGCAGCCGATCGTTCAGCTGTTCTCACAGTCTCCCCTGCGCTCAAACGGAGAGCACATTTCAAAAGAGCTTTCTAAAAGAGAAAATCGTGACGTTGTTGCAAATGTCGCACCACAAACTTTGATACGAATTATCTCGCGAGTACACCAGGGCATTGGTTTTTCTCAGTGGATCTGAAAGATGCATACTTTCCTATCCAAATAGCCCCCCATCACAGACCGTTTTTTGAGATTCGCGTTCAAAGGGGTGGCCTTCCAGTATACAATCCGACCATTCGCACTGTCTCTGGCACCACACACTTTTACGAAAGTGCATGTACGCAGCACTTTCCCCCTGAGACAGAAGGGGGTGTGCATCCCGAATTACCTCGATGACTGGCCCAGTCGGAGGCAGAGTTGAACTCTCACAGATCTGTGCTCCTCAGCCTGTGCTCCCGAATAGGCCCACGAGACGCCTCTACGCCCTTAAGTGGTCTGTCTTCTCCAAATGGAGTTCAGCATGGAGCCAAGATCCTTCTTTATGTGAAGTACCGCTGGTACTTTCCTTCCTACATGAGCTGCTGGACGCTGGTCGTATCCCCTCCACGCTCAAACTCTATGTTGGGGCCATAGCAGCGTTCCACGCTCTTGTGGCAGGCCAGTCGCTTTGGGTTTGGGCCTAACAACTCTAAGGTCATCCTCAAGCCAAGGCATGGCTACGTGCCAAAATTGCTCTCGACCCCGTTCAGGAACAACTTTTCAACAACACTTACTCTGCCCTGTGAGGGTCCTGAGAGTGTATATAGAGCGCTCAGCCCAGTTTAGGCAGTCAGAGCAGCTCTTCGTAAGCTTCGGCGGCCGCACCAAAGGGCTTCCGGTCACGAAGCAGAGATTGTCTCGCTGAATAGTTTCGCAGGCACAAATCCTCTCTGTTTAGTGGGTATTGACCACTGAACGAGCTTGACCCACCATTACCTCACTGGTGGCTCAGACTGCTGTCCGAGCCCCTTCTGATCGGGTGCTACATTGCCCTCTTAGCCCTACTGCCCTCAGGGCCCTTATCCAAGCGTCCTAGGCTAGGGCTGTAAAACATGTCATTCTGCTTGAACATAGCATGGCATGATTGGACTGGTTCCCCATAGCGTCTACCAAAGACGCAATAAGAGTAAAGGGAACATCTCGGTTACTACGTAACCTCGGTTCCCTGAGATAACGGGAACAAGTATTGCGTAGACGGCCATGCTATGACGCACATGACTTGCCATTCGTCGCTTCAGCCGAATTAACCTGAAATCCTTTGGCGAAATGAGCTGCCTTTATAAGCCCCCTGTGGCGGGCTCTACGCTCTGTTCGGCAGGACGTGCCCTGATTGGCTCGTGCAGACACGCCACTTCGCCATAGGTTCGTGCATTTACCACTGCCCTGCCAATAGCGTGCGTGCATCTGTGCACTGTTATGGCTGTGCAGTAGCACTGCGTTATTGAATAATAGGCTTCAATAAATCTGAGAAAAAGGAGTTTTCCCCATAGCGTCTAGCAAAGACACAATACTCATTCCCATTATCTCAGGGAACTGAGGTACGTTAGTTCCCCGGGAACATGCATTGTGTTCTTTGAGATCTGGGATGGTTTTAGGGTTCTGAGTTTGATTCTCTGGGTCTGACAGTCCTGATCCAGCAGCTCCAGGTTCAGCAGACGCTTCAGACTGAACACCCCTTCATTTATGTAGATGTTCAATACTGTTGAGCTTCAGCAGCAGTCCTGTCTCACTCGCTCTTTCTGTCTGTCTGACTCGCTCTTTCTGTCTGTCTCACTCGCTCTTTCTGTCTGTCTGACTCGCTCTTTCTGTCTGTCTCACTCGCTCTTTCTGTCTGTCTCACTCGCTCTTTCTGTCTGTCTTTTACAGTCTCCTTTTCTGTTTTTCTGTCTCTGTCCTTTTGAAGTTTAATTCATACAGCTAAAATGATAACAGTCTCCTCACTAGACCTGAGGTTACCAAGGAAACAGAGACAGCAAAGAGTTTTGCTCAGAGTGTGTGTGTGTTTGACTTAACAACTACATATCTCTCTCTCACACACACACACACACACACACACACACACACACACACACACACACACACACACACACACACACACACACACACACACACACACACACACACACACACACACACACACACACACACACACACACACACACACACTCTCACTCTCTCTCTCTCTCTCACACATATGGTCACTCGTCTGTCCAGATCTCACAGTTAGTGTGTTGTGTTTGCTAAACAGACATCTGTTGGCTTTAGGGTAAATAAAAACGAGCTGTAATATATCCAGCATTTCTCCACATTTCAAATAATTACACCTGTTTTCATCTCATACATCACTTGAATGTTTGAAGTCCATTACATTTAGTTGAAGAAAAGTAATTTCATTTGTTCTGTGGTAGAGTAATTGTTTGATTTAATTAAACGGTTTGCTTGAGGTTGTAGAATCAGACATTTTCACGACACACATGCTAGAACAAATCCAAGATCAACTGATACACACACATCCATAATCATCTTAGAGATCTTAGAGATCTTGATCATATCCATTATTATCTCTATCATCTGCACGTCATCTTTCAGGATCAAAACTGATTCTGTTCTATTTGTTCTATGTGTGTGTGTGTGTGTGTGTGTGTGTGTGTGAGTGTGTGTGTGAGTGTGTGTGTGTGTGTGTGTGTGTGTGTGTGTGTGTGTGTGTGTGTGTGTGTGTGTGTGTGTGTGTGTGTGTGTGTGTGTGTGTGTGTGTGTGTGTGTGTGTGTGTGTGTGTGTGTGTGTGTGTGTGTGTGTGTCAGTGTGTTTCAGAAGCAGCTGTAGTTTGAGTCTGACACACAGTCCAGTTCTTCATCAAACATGATGTGTGTGTGTGTGTGTGTGTGTGTGTGTGTGTGTGTGTGTGTGTGTGTGTGAGTGTCAGTGTGTTTCAGAAGCAGCTGTAGTTTGAGTCTGACACACAGTCCAGTTCTTCGTCAAACGTGATGTGTGTGTGTGTGTGTGTGTGTGTGTGTGTGTGTGTGTGTGTGTGTGAGAGAGAGTGTCAGTGTGTGTTTCAGAAGCAGCTGTAGTTTGAGTCTGACACACAGTCCAGTTCTTCATCAAACGTGATGTGTGTGTGTGTGTGTGTGTGTCCAGTTCTTCATCAGGCTTTATTAGACCTGTGCCTCATGTCTCTCCCGAAGGTAAAGTGTGTGTTTCTCCCTCGAGCGCTCGACACACACGGCCTCCAGCACACGCCTGACCTTTGCTTTGATTGGCTGAATGTGAAGTCCACGTCTCTGCTGGTTTAATTAAGACACTCATTCACTCGCCCTGTTCTTCAGTTCATCTTCCTTCACCTGCGTCTCTCACTCCTGCAATTAAAGCTTCTGAACGCATGAAAGCACAGAGTCTAATGAAGAACAGGGCCGTTACAGCACAGCTTCTGGTGTGTGTGTGTGTGTGTGAGTGCGAGTGTGTTTGTGAGAGTGTGTGAGAGAGAGAGAAACAGAGTGAGTGTGTGTGAGTGTGTGTGAGAGAGAGAGAAACAGAGTGAGTGTGTGTGAGTGTGTGAATAGAAGTATAGAATAGACTTTAACTGTCATTGTGCAGTAGAACCATACAACGAAATGTGCTTGTGCAGCCTCTAAAACAATACTCACTTTCATATACACACACAATAAATAAGATAAGAAAAATATGTAAAACATTCACAGGGCATCCAACATTACACTGAAGTCACATTGCATAGAGTCCCCATTCAGAAAGGGGGTGGGGGGGGCATGATGGTTCAGCTCTGTGATGGTCCTGGGGATGAGCTGTTCTGCAGCCTGGAGGAGCTCTAAGAGCCCGAGACCGTCTGCCAGATGGAAGCAGGGAGAAGAGATGGTCTGAGGGGTGTGTCTCATCCTGCAGAATATTATGCGCTCGGCGGAGGCAGCGGATCTTAGAGATATCGTCCAGTGGCTGCAGGGGAAGTCCAAGGATTTTTTCAGCAGATCTTATAATTCGATTGAGGGATTTCCTATCCTTCCCTGTGCCGGTGGCATACCATGCAGTCATACAGTATGTTATAACACTCTCGATGGAACAGTGATAGCAGATCTTAAGCAGCTCAGCAGAGAGGTTGCTCCTTTTGAGTATTCGTAAAAAGTAGAGCCGCTGTTGTGCCTTTTTGACCATGGCGGTTGTATTTATCTCCCATTTTAGGTCCTCTGAGATCATGATACCCAAGAATTTAAAACAGGATACCTTTTCCACTTCCTCACCATTTATGATGAGTGGTCGAGGATCCTCCTTACACCACCTGAAGTCAACTATAATCTCCTTTGTTTTCTTGACATTCAGGGTCAGATTGTTGTCTTTGCACCATCCTATCAGTCTGTCAACTTCATCTCTGTAGGCGTTCTCGTCGCTGTTCGTGATTTCTCCCACCACATTTGTGTCATCTGCGAATTTAATCATTGTATTCGAGGGGTGGGTGGAGATGCAGTCATACGTGTGGATGGAATAGAGCAATGGGCTCAACACGCAGCCTTGCGGTGCTCCAGTGCTGAGGGACAGGCTCGAGGATTGGTGTGGCTCACTGTCTGTGGCTGACATACACAGGCTGCTGTTGAGGCCCAAGTCAAGGAGTTTAGTGACCAGCTGGTTAGGAATGATGGTGTTAAACGCTGATGAAGAGCAGTCTCACACATGTCTTCCCCTTGTCAAGGTGTGTCAGCGCATTATGGAGGGCTGTAACGATAGCATCCTCTGTGGACCTGTTTTCCCTAGAGGGTTAGGCATACTGATGCTGGTCCGGGCTGGGGGGAGGGCAGATTTAACATGGTATGTGTGTGTGTGAGAGAAAGAGAGAGAGTGTGTGTGTGTGTGAGCGTGCATGAGTGTGTGTGTGTGTGTGTGTGTGTATGTGTATCATCACAGCGTAGGGTTTGGTATCGTTTGAATATTAGTATATTAGTAGTAATATTAGAATATTGAATAATACAGATTCTGATATTTATTGATTCCCAGTTTTGATTCCAGTAAGGTAAAGACATTTTTTCAAACATATTTATTCTGCTTTCCTTTGGCAAAACGTTCTGTTGCAGCAACAATAACTGATGACATATATCTCACACTGTATGTGTGTATGTGTGTATGTTTGTTTGTATATATCAAATATACAAATGAATCACATTGATAAATGCGTGCAGATTTGCGAGCTGCTCCTCTGCAGAGGCCGGTGAAGGTGACCGTTTGATTGACAGCTGTGGAGGGCGGGATCAGTGACCTCTGTAAGTGATGTCACAGTGATTGACAGCTGTGGAGGGCGGGATCAAGTAACATCCTGTGAGTAATGTCACAGTGATTGACAGCTCAGGATGGAGGGGGCGGGATCAGTAACTCCTTTGAGTGATGTCACAGTGATTGACAGCTCTGGATGGAGGAGGCGGGATCAGTAACTCCTTTGAGTGATGTCACAGTGATTGACAGCTCAGGATAGAGGCGTCTGCACTTGTTTTTGTGAGCAGGACGTCCGGTTGACCATGAGAAACTGTAAATGTTTGATAGGAAGTAGTTTATTTTCCAAGTCAGTTATGCTGACTTTTGTGAAATTAATTTCATAGCAGCCTAATTTGCATAGAAAGGAAGCATGTGCTAAGATGATTGACAGCGACTTGATTTAAGTTCTACATATCAGGTGTGAATAAGATGCAGGATCCTTCAGGAGACGGATTAGGTTTCTTTGTTTCCTCGCCGATGTAAAACCCAAACGTTGAGATTCCCTGTCCTCAGAGACGCGGTGATTCTAGCAGTCGAACTCTCTCAGCGGGACGTGCGTCTTCTCTATCAAACTGTGATTTTAATACACGCTGAAATTATAAACGATTCTCTCAGACTTAATGACAGTCAATCACGTCTGTTTCTCTGGCTTTTGTGTGTTCAGGTATTATTCGCTGCATGACGCTTTTATTCACAACACGAAAATACCTCCATTACAGACGCGGGAGACTGGCGTGAAGCGAAGAGCTTTTAATAACTAAAGTGGCGATCGGCATCACGCCGCGGCATAGAGACCGAGAGGCGGCCATTTCACACCGCTGTGAGTGCGTGTGTGTGTGTGTGTGTTAAGGGTAGGTTTAGGGGTAGGGTTAGTGTAGGGGGATACAAAATACAGTTTGTCCAGGATAGAAACCATTACGTCTATGGAATGTCCTCACAGGTATAGCAAAACAAACCTGTGTGTGTGTGTGTGTGTGTGTGTGTGTGTGTGTGTGTGTGTGTGTGGCGCAGGTCCTCCATCTGGTCTGGATACGGCCTGGATCTGGCTGATTACAGTAAACCTCAGAATAAGCAGAAAGACTAACATTAGCGTAGATGCCATTCTTCTCATGATGTAACGAGTACATCGGGTGTTATGGGAAGTGTTCCCGGTTCCGGCTGACCTGATCTATGCAGCCTAATAATCATTTAACTGATTTGAATAATAGAAATGTATAATGTGTTAAGAGATGTGGTTTTAGTCTAGCTTTGAACTGACAGAGTGTGTCTGCTTCCCGGACAATGTTAGGAAGACTGTTCCAGAGTTTTGGTGCTAAATAGGAAAAGGATCTACCGCCAGAAATCGATTTTGATATTCTAGGTATTATCAACTGGCCAGAATTTTGAGATCGTAATAGACGTGACGGACTATAATGCGTTAAGAGCTCGCTCAAGTACTGCGGAGCTAAACCATTTAGTGCTTTGTAAGTAATCAGCAATATTTAAAACTGTATACGATGTTTAATAGGGAGCCAGTGCAGTGTTGACAGAACCGGGCTAATATGGTCATACTTCCTGGTTCTGGTAAGAACTCGAGCTGCTGCGTTTTGGACCAGCTGTAGTTTGTTTATTAAGCGTGCAGGGCAACCACCCAGTAGAGCATTACAGTAATCTAGCCTTGAGGTCATGAACGCATGGACTAATTGTTCTGCATTTGTCAATGAGAGCATATGGCATAATTTAGATATATTTTTAAGATGGAAAAATGCAGTTTTACAGATACTAGACACGTGACTTTCAAATGAAAGATTGGTATCAAAGAGCACACCCAGGGTCAGTGAGTGTGTATGTATTTGTATTTGTGTGTGTGTGTGTGTTAGTGGAGTGTTAATCTGTTTAGATTCCCAAACCTTAGAGAGAGAGAGAGAGAGAGAGAGAGAGAGAGAGAGAGAGAGAGAGACAGACAGAGAGAGAGAGAGAGAGAGAGAGAGAGAGAGAGAGAGAGAGAGAGAGAGATCTTCTTCATGGCTCAATACGGACCGGATCTCCCTGCTGATTAATTCAATAATCTGATTTCAGCATCAAAGGCGCTCGAGTCCAGCGGTTCACCGTGTGTTTATTTGATAAGAGTCCACTTGCTCTCACTGTAATCTTTTAACCAAGACGTTTTAATTATTTATACGATTCGTCAGCCTCTCCGGCATTAATTGATTGACGCCGTTTCAAAGGAAAGGAAAGAGCATCCGCTTTCCGTCTGTCTGCTGTAATGATTTGTGTTAAACACTGAGCGTTCACCGAGAGACCCGTGTGCCGGAGTGCGGATGAGACCGGAAGAGCCACGCCCACTCATTAATATGCATGTGTGAGCTGGAAGATGATTTGCAGTGTTTTGCATTTATTTGAAGATGACTGAGGGCTGAATTATTCATCAGGAATATGATTATCTGGAGGTAGAGGGAAGATCCCAGTTTCGGAGATGGTCTCTGCTGGATATGCTGTGCGAAGGTTGACCTTTGCCCTCAGAGGTCAGTCACCTGACCTGCCTAAATCTCCATGTGTTCATCAGTGTCTTTGCAGTAAAAGCGCTTGTTTGTTGCTTGTTTTGAGTGTCGTGTTCAACAGGAAGAACCCGTGTGTCTCGAGCTCGTCTCTGGGTAGAAGCGAAACGCATTCGGAGGCGGCGTGCTGCGTTTGATTGGCTAATCAAAAAGCGCCTCTAATAGGCTGTATTAACAGCAGAGGTAATCAGTGCTGATTGGATAAACACGTTTGACTCCAGAGACATAATGTGATCAAGAAGAGAGGTATAATATGAGAATACAGTGAAAAGGTGCAAGCGATGCTCTGGGGCAACAGCATCTAATGAACGCGAGATCTCTTCAGCTTCATCTGTTTAGCATGAGACGCTAGCCCAGATTTACAGGCGTGATTAGCATCATTCACTCGAGCGCATTAACCCTCCGCCCAGCGCGTTCCCTGCGAGCTCCAGATGGCAGAAGTGATAACAGAGACCATGAGGACGATACGAGCCGCTTCACCCGCACAGATCCGCGCGTTACGCTTTAGCAGTGTGTGTCGTGGAAGGAGAACGCCGGCGAGTGTCTGTCAGAAACATCTGTATTCTGAGGGAATGTGGCAGATGAAGATGAATGAGCTCAGCGGCAGCTCATCTGAGAACCACACGTTTGTTAAACATCATCCCTGTTATTGATTTAGATTTTCCTGTGGATTTCCAGGGCTGTGCTGAGAAACGCTAGCGGTTCTCCATAAAGCACTCCATTCAGGAGCTTCTTCTTTCCCGATGGATTCACGAATGTTGGGTTTTGAAAACGGCGGGTCAAGTTAAAAATAGGCCTGTAATGATCATGAATTTTGTGCTCACAATTAATATGAATACAAAAATTGTTCATGTCACTTACAGTGTTAGTCTAATACATTATTTTATAATTGTATAATAAAATAGGCCCATATTTGTTACTTTCATGCTGTGAAAATAAATAAATAAAATATATAATATAACGTAATGTAATATAATATAATATATATAATGCAGTCTGATTAAACACACAAGCCTGTATTTTGTACAAAGGAAGATCTTTGTCTATATTTGTGTCCTTTACTAGTGCTTTATACTCTCGATTCTTTACTCTCCTGCTTCACTTCTGCACTGGAAACAGAGACACGACATCGTGCTTTTCTTTAAGTGCTTATATTGGGATGTCAAAGTGTGATTGAGCATCGCAGTTCTCAAATAATTGTGATGAGATTTAATAACCGCGATCAGATGATTAATCGATAATTTTGAGAGGTTAAGAATATCCTGAGACTCATGCTTTCACATGCAGATGAGACGAGTCCTCGTGTGTCACGTGACGCTGTGAGAAGCCGAACACATGGACGCTCCACCAAAGCCTCAGATTAGCTTGTTTTAGAGTAAATGTCAGAGAAACAGACGTGTGAATCCCTCGGCGGATGAGTGAGATGAGCAGATGCAGGAGTTAAACGATTCCTGTCTGTCCGAAGGCGTTTCGTTCCTCTGATGCTGGACGACAGATCGCCGTTAGCACAAAACACACACTATATGTTCATTAGCATGTGTGTTAAACACACACCTAAACCTGCATGGCATTAGCCTGAGGTTAAACCTACAGGCGTGAGGCTGAGACACACACAGCGTTTAGATGAGCGTTTTACATGTGTTCATCTTTACTGAGATCCTCTCTTATACCTTGAAACAACTGACCTGAGATCAGTGTTGAAGCACCGTCACACGAAGGCCATCCGTCCTGCTGATCCACAGCTGACCTGAGATCAGTGTTGATGAAGCGCCGTCACACGAAGGCCATCCGTCCTGCAGATCCACAACTGACCTGAGATCAGCGTTCATGAAGCGCCGTCACACGAAGGCCATTCGTCCTGCTGATCCACAGCTGATCTGAGATCAGTGTTTATGAAGTGCCGTCACACGAAGGCCATCCGTCCTGCAGATCCACAGCTGACCTGAGATCAGTGTTTATGAAGCGCCGTCACACGAAGGCCATCCGTCCTGCAGATCCACAACTGACCTGAGATCAGCGTTCATGAAGCGCCGTCACACGAAGGCCATCCGTCCTGCAGATCCACAGCTGACCTGAGATCAGCGTTCATGAAGCGCCGTCACACGAAGGCCATCCGTCCTGCAGATCCACAGCTGACCTGAGATCAGCGTTTATGAAGCGCCGTCACACGAAGGCCATCCGTCCTGCAGATCCACAGCTGACCTGAGATCAGCGTTCATGAAGCGCCGTCACACGAAGGCCATCCGTCCTGCAGATCCACAGCTGACCTGAGATCAGTGTTTATGAAGCGGCGTCACACGAAGGCCATCCGTCCTGCAGATCCACAGCTGACCTGAGATCAGTGTTTATGAAGCGCCGTCACACGAAGGCCATCCGTCCTGCAGATCCACAGCTGACCTGAGATCAGCGTTTATGAAGCGCCGTCACACGAAGGCCATCCGTCCTGCTGATCCACAGCTGACCTGAGATCAGTGTTAATGAAGCGCCGTCACACGAAGGCCATCCGTCCTGCAGATCCACAACTGACCTGAGATCAGCGTTCATGAAGCGCCGTCACACGAAGGCCATCCATCCTGCAGATCCACAGCTGACCTGAGATCAGCGTTTATGAAGCGCCGTCACACGAAGGCCATCCGTCCTGCAGATCCACAGCTGACCTGAGATCAGCGTTCATGAAGCGCCGTCACACGAAGGCCATCCGTCCTGCAGATCCACAGCTGACCTGAGATCAGTGTTTATGAAGCGCCGTCACACGAAGGCCATCCGTCCTGCAGATCCACAACTGACCTGAGATCAGCGTTCATGAAGCGCCGTCACACGAAGGCCATCCGTCCTGCAGAACCACAGCTGACCTGAGATCAGCGTTTATGAAGCGCCGTCACACGAAGGCCATCCGTCCTGCAGATCCACAGCTGACCTGAGATCAGCGTTCATGAAGCGCCGTCACACGAAGGCCATCCGTCCTGCAGATCCACAGCTGACCTGAGATCAGCGTTTATGAAGCGGCGTCACACGAAGGCCATCCGTCCTGCAGATCCACAGCTGACCTGAGATCAGTGTTTATGAAGCGCCGTCACACGAAGGCCATCCGTCCTGCAGATCCACAGCTGACCTGAGATCAGTGTTGATGAAGCGCCGTCACACGAAGGCCATCCGTCCTGCAGATCCACAGCTGACCTGAGATCAGCGTTTATGAAGCGCCGTCACACGAAGGCCATCCGTCCTGCTGATCCACAGCTGACCTGAGATCAGCGTTTATGAAGCGCCGTCACACGAAGGCCATCCGTCCTGCTGATCCACAGCTGACCTGAGATCAGCGTTTATGAAGCGCCGTCACACGAAGGCCATCCGTCCTGCAGATCCACAGCTGACCTGAGATCAGCGTTTATGAAGCGCCGTCACACGAAGGCCATCCGTCCTGCAGATCCACAGCTGACCTGAGATCAGCGTTTATGAAGCGCCGTCACACGAAGGCCATCCGTCCTGCAGATCCACAGCTGACCTGAGATCAGCGTTTATGAAGCGCCGTCACACGAAGGCCATCCGTCCTGCAGATCCACAGCTGACCTGAGATCAGCGTTGATGAAGCGCCGTCACACGAAGGCCATCCGTCCTGCAGATCCACAGCTGACCTGAGATCAGTGTTGATGAAGCGCCGTCACACGAAGGCCATCCGTCCTGCTGATCCACAGCTGACCTGAGATCAGCGTTTATGAAGCGCCGTCACACGAAGGCCATCCGTCCTGCTGATCCACAGCTGACCTGAGATCAGCGTTTATGAAGCGCCGTCACACGAAGGCCATCCGTCCTGCAGATCCACAGCTGACCTGAGATCAGTGTTTATGAAGCGCCGTCACACGAAGGCCATCCGTCCTGCAGATCCACAGCTGACCTGAGATCAGCGTTTATGAAGCGCCGTCACACGAAGGCCATCCGTCCTGCAGATCCACAGCTGACCTGAGATCAGTGTTTATGAAGCGGCGTCACACGAAGGCCATCCGTCCTGCTGATCCACAGCTGACCTGAGATCAGTGTTTATGAAGCGGCGTCACACGAAGGGCATCCGTCCTGCTGATCCACAGCTGACCTGAGATCAGTGTTTATGAAGCGCCGTCACACGAAGGCCATCCGTCCTGCAGATCCACAGCTGACCTGAGATCAGTGTTGATGAAGCGCCGTCACACGAAGGCCATCCGTCCTGCAGATCCACAGCTGACCTGAGATCAGCGTTTATGAACAGCTCAGTGTCAGTGCTGAAGGTCCCGCTCGTGCCTTCGTCCCCTGTGTAGTGCCCTAGAGTGTGTTATCAGCGCTGTGTGATGAGAGATACACCGGGGAGAGTCTTATCAGCGCAGTGTGTGTGTGCCTTCATGACCTTCGTGCCGTTCCTCTGACAGGAAGTGATGCGTGTGCTGGAGCTCAGGGTTTATAGTGTCTGTTTGCACTTGAAGAGGAAGCTGAGTGAATTACTGACTGCAAAACTTTTATATTTTCTGTTTTACTTTTGGTTCTCTTTTTTTTGTGGAGTTTTTAAAGATGTGCGCAGCTAGAGAGGACAATGATTCAAACTCAGGCTGTCCTTATATTAAAAGCCCATCAATCTAAGTCAAGTCAGCTCTGTTTCTATAGCGCTTTATACAATAGAAATGGTTTCAAAGCAGCTTCACAGTAATACACAGGAAAATTACAGAATCAATTGATTCAAACTTCATCAAATATGACACAAGTTGAAATGGTGTAGTTCTTGTCTTTTTCGTAATGTTACTGGGATATAGACTGTTAGGGCTGAGCAATATAGCCAAAAAAACTTCACAATAACATTTTTCATATCAGCTGATCTCGATAATTATCATGATAAATGTCACATCTTTATTTCTTTCAAGTTTAAAGGCAGATTTTTGCTCCTAAGTGAAAGTTGTAGAAACCAGACTGTCAATTGTGGTTTTAAACTACTGTATATGGGCAGAACATGACCAACACTTTTTGAATTCTTGACACTTTTCTAGTCATTTTTCTTGAACAAAATAAATATCTTGATAGAGGATCTTCTAAAGGGGTGATATTGTGTCTAATGATGAAACAGGTGTGTGTTGCCTGACTTTGATGAATCGTATCTTCTGCACAGTTAGCAGTGAAGGCTGACATATTATTAATATGACATGATTTGTCTCAGAAATGCTCATTTGACAGTAGCTTGAGTTAAGATGCAGATGTAAATTTATGTTCATTAACAAAAACAGTAACATCTGTAATAATTGTAACAACCTCTGTTTATATGGTAAAATTTAATGATATTTAATTTAAATGATAATCACAGATAAAGCCACGCATATTGCATCTCTATAACATGGTAAAATGCTTTCTATGGTATTTGTATGTAAAACTGTATTGTAAATACATTTAGTATAATGCTCAAATGCTATAGCTTAATCACAGAAAAATACAGTATTTCTATTCCATTACTCCTTTAGTACGTGTCTACATTAATAATATAATAATATCGCACATTTCTGCCACAATACCATGGTTAGTGTTAGGCTGCTACAGTGAATCCAGGGTGAATGATGGTGAATTCTGACTGTGTTGTTGCACACTGTGTGTCAGTGCCTATGGTTTACATCACTGGGTCGTTGGTGTTCTCGGCTGAATTCAAGCGTTCCTCACTGGATCTCAGCGCTGTTCAGTGGTCATGTGACCGAGACGATCAGCGAGTAAACGCATCTGCTGCCGTTTGAACGTCGATCCGAGCGGATAAATGGTCCATGTGACGCGCGGCTCAAATGAGTAGCGCTGTTTTGTTACATAAACATTTATCGAACGTTTTATCTATGAAAATTCGTAATAATTATCGTTGTTGTTTTATCGCCTAGCCCTAATACAGACCTCGTGACAACTAACCCCATCTCTCTATATGTCTCAGTATTAGCTTGGCCATGTGAATAATCTGTGGATGATTGAGTGACGTGTAGACGGAGGACTCATTCACAGTCATTCCCAGAGCAGGACGAATCGGAGAGAGTTTATTCAGAGGAAGAACAGGAACAAACGCTCAGAAGGCTATAGTTCTCCATCTGTAAGTGACTGAGCAGCCGGTGATGAAGTCCCTCTCGCTCACTAGAGTCTCTCACAGTCGAGCGTTTCACAATAACACATGCTTTGAGCCTGAAAAACGGAGGGATCACATGAGAATGTGTGGGAATGACCTCTAACCTCTGACGGATTGTGAAGATCAGTGATGGGAAACGAACCCTGTATTGACAGTGTAACACCTTTTGTTTATTCGATGATGATGTCTTTGAATCATCCTTATTTGAGTGTTTTTCTTTATCTGTGATTTAATTATGACTTGATTAATTAATTTGCAAATGTCATTCAGTTGATGAGTGTTTACTCCTCCTGTGATGGGTAGAGGTGTGTTCGTATGAATCACATTCTCTCGCTCCTCATCTCAACACTTCTTCATCAGTCTCTCATCCGATCAGTGAATCTCAGCCGGTCCAGACTCTAATACGGTCCAGAAATGAGGCTCTTGGTGTGCAAGAGGCGAAACTTTAGTGAAGTTGGTAATACAGAGTCATTTACTGCTGACGGTTTGCTTTGAATCACCCTTGACTCAGATGGAAACTAGAGTAAAGTGTGTGCTTTAAAATCAGAACAGGAGATTTGATGATCGGCGTGAGTCGGGTTCACTTTGCATCTTATTCTTGTCCAGAACAATTTCTGGAAGACGCCGTTTCTGTCTGTGTTTAAGTGGACAACACTTCACTTTGTTTTCTCATGATGTACTGACGCATTTCACCTGAAATCCTTGATTAGACTTGAAAAACCAGAATCTGATGAAGCTCTTAACTGTCTAATCCAGCGACTAGTCCGAACAGACTGGAAATGACATGAAGCCACCAGCCAGCCTGAGTTCTGTTCCAGCGTTCACATCTCTGGGGAGTGTGTCAGTGTAAATGAATGTCAGTTTTAACTATGTGTACCACGTCAGATGGCCTGTTCTAGATGCTTTTAATGATCTGATGTTTAAATGAAGCTAATGAAGCGACATTACAGCTGTTTCTCATGTGGCTTTAGTGACGGACACAGCGGATCACTGACAAACACCACGGTTATGATGCATAACACCTGGTTATTTGATGCTATATGATAGATGCACAAAATCAGATCTCTCTCTTTCTTTACTCTCATCTCAATTTAATATAATTGTTTTGGCTTGACAAATATTTGTACATTCTTACTACCAAAGCATCACAACATAACAGTCTGAACCCATAAAATCAGAAAAAGTCTGTTTTCCTTGTGTGGTTTTTCAGTGCAAGGGTCAGAGGTCAGCACAACACTGTGGCCTTGTGTTATAATCAGTGACGAGTGTTTCCTGTGGGAGAGGAAGTGCAGGTGAACCCGACAGGCCAGAGTTCAGAAACCTCCACTGGTCACAGAACCACTCCAGAACCAGAGCGACCAACCAGAAGATGACCTGATAGATCGTGTTTAAGTTTCACATACGCACACAAACTTCCCCAAACATTAACACTCATCCTATTCAACAATCACTGCCTGTCTGACACACTCTCTGCAGTGTGACCCACGGGGCACGTGGTTGAGTTGAGTAAGTGCTTTGCCATTTCTGAAGTGGACATTATATATTCATATGCATGAAGAGACTCATTATCATCATCTGACAATCAGTGACCCTTTAATAAATGTCTCTGCGTTCAACATGGCTGGATTTATTCAGTGCGGTCGCTCAATATTAACATAGCCTTTTGCAGCATTTATAATGAATGTGTAGCCTGTGTTAGACATGAAAACATTTGAGCTGAAATTCGTGTAAAACTATGCAGGTGCGTCCCAATTACCTTTCCATGCAGTTTTGCAAGTATAAATAGTGTAATTAGTGGAAATTCCAAAAAGAAAAAGTACACTTTAAATAACTGGATGATGTACTTCATTAACTGTAAAGTGAAGTGTGAAATGTTGGACACTTCAAGCACTCACCGATCCCACCTTTGAGAGGGGGAGGGGCTTTTAGACTCTGATGTTGGATGCCAAAATAACCTTATAAAACTCATACACTACACCGCTGAGTACACAGCGCGTAATATGGTCCAAATACTCTTCCTGTCAATCAGTCTGTGCACATCAGGTTGGCTGAAATGGGGTTTTGGGCTGAGGGGGTGTGGTTAAATGAATGGGAGTGATCTAATTCAGTGGCATTTTTATGATTATCTGTGTTGCAGTTGCTGTTATCCAGAGGGATTTACAAATGAGGAGAATCTCGAGCAGTTAAAGGAATAGTTCCCCCAAATCAGGGCTGATAGGCGACGAGTGTTTAATTGTGAGTGCTTCATGCGGGCAGTTAAATTCTCTCTTCAGAAATAATGGGCAGGTCTTCGTGAAGGCCGGCGGGTCAAGAGCAGCAATCAGGCTTTCCAGACAGCGACTCCATTTTGTTTCAGATGAGATTAGAGCAGCGCTGTAATATAAACATCAGCGTTCAGCACAGATCTTCATTAAGATACATCAGCGTAACGAGAGATGATAGAGTGTCTGGAACCGAGAATGAATTCGTCTCACCCAACGTGTCTGGCTGAGCGATTGTGCTGTTTTCCTGAAACATGACTGCCTTTTTCACAGTTTTCAGTCAGAGCGTTGTGTTCGCTGGTCTCTAAAGGCTGCTTAAAACTGCCCCAACTAATGGCAACATTTGTGTGATTAAACATGTAGCATTTCTAGACTGAACAGAAACACCTGATCAGATCTGAAACACCACAGGCGGTGTGAAGGGTCTGCTCAGATGAAGGATTGTCAGTGAATATCCGTCCCAGCAGGGTGATCTCAAACCCATGACCCTGTCTGGTTGTGTTTAGTAAGGCTGTGTTTGCTGCTGAGCTAATCAAATGTTCCCTTTTGTCTTGTAGGCCTGGAGAACGCTGGAATCTGGAGGGCAGTAGATCGTTCCTGCCGTGGGAATAAGGCCGTTCGGAAGAGCATGAATCACAGATAAAGACTCGACCATGACCATCACCCGTGGTCCACTGGACACCAGATCTCTGCTTTGAAATCTCTTCTTGGATTGAAAGAGTTTCAGAGAAAACCTAAACTGGGAGCCATTTATCGCTCATCCACCTCCAGCCTGATGCACCGACCAATGGAGAGACTACGTATAGAGTCTGGATAAAGAGGAGCAGGGCAAGAAAGAGAGTGAACAACTGGCCTGTGGGATCCTGCAGCGTTGGGAATTGAGCCGTCTGTTCCCCATCGTTCCCCATCTCTCAGAGTCACGAGGAGCTCTGCTGTCTCAGAGGAGGAGGTTTCTGAGCTCGTATCATCGGCGCGGGTGAAATGAAGTCTCGGTGTTGGTCCACTCTCCGGCCCCTGTGGCCGTTGCTGTTAGCTGGACTCTTTCTGTCGGCAGAGGCCCTGGAGTTCGGTGGCGCTCCCGGCCAGTGGGCGCGTTACTCCCGTTGGGAAGCAGGATCGATCGGGGAGCTCAGCTTCAGCCTGAAGACCAACGTGAGCAAGGCTCTGGTTCTGTACCTGGACGATGGTGGGAACTGTGACTTCTTGGAGCTGCTCATCGGCGAAGGACACCTTCAGCTTCGATTCGCCATCCACTGCGCCGAGCCGGCCGGCCTTCAGATGGAGACCCGCGTCAACGACGACCGCTGGCACATGGTCCTGCTCACCCGAAACTACCGCGAGACCATGCTGATGGTGGACGGGGAAACCAAAGTGGCCGAAGTCCGTTCCAAGCGCAAAGAAATGGCCGTCGTCAGCGACCTCTTCGTAGGGGGGATTCCCCCAGACGTACGCCTGTCCGCGCTCACGTCCAGCACGGTGAAATACGAGCCTCCCTTCATGGGTCTGATCTCCAACCTGAAGGTGGGCGAGATGCCTCCCTCTCTTCTCAACAGCAACGGCATTCATAACGATCTGGAGTATCTGTGCACCAAGCAGAACCCCTGCCTCAATGGAGGATACTGCACCGTCCAGTTTGGGGAGGTCCACTGCGACTGCTCTCACACACGCTTCCGGGGAAAATACTGCAAAGAAGGTAAGCCTCAGTTCATAGACTCGCATTAAGCCTGTGTGTTTTGACGTGCTTCATTCTTCTGTTCATGGCATTGATCTGACACGTTCATTCTGTTGTAATAGTCGTGCTGACAAGAACCCTCGACAAACGCTTTGAAAGAGCGGCTGAAGAGTTTCTCTTTCTCGCAGTTGCTGTTCTGAATGGACGCTTCTGGTCATTTTGTGTCCGGCCCTTTAGAGGGTTCAGGTTGTTCTAAGTTAGATGAATCACTGCTCTTCTCTTCTAAAGCAAGTTTCCTTCAATTCTCTCCCAATCGCTCGCTGTCTTCAGTTCCAGAAAGCAATCCCAATTTCTTGGGCGAGATCCATTTTGTACTCGTCTACACTCATCTGTTACTCTGTCCTCCAGACCCATTGCTTTTACTCTCCTCTCATGTCTTCTGTTTCTCTCTATCCTTCTCTTTATCTTATCTGTTCTTCACCTATTATCTCAGCCAGTTCTTTTTTCATTTTCACTCTCTTTCTGTCTTTTGTTGGTTGGCTTTCTGAATCATGGCACATTTACTGTTTTAGGGGATGGATTTTCTCCATTTAAGACCAAAAGCATCATCAATACTGTAGTGAGCACAACATGCTAATCAAATATACATTTATATATTTACGTATAGAAGGTATTCTGTCAGGGTTTTAGTTTATATGTGTGTATATATATATATATATATATATATATATATATATATATATATATATATATATATATATATATATATATATATATATATATATATATATATATATATATGAAGAGTTCAGATGAAAAAGCCTCTAAGTGCCATTTGCAATTTTCTTCTAAAATGAGTATTTTTATCAAGCTTGTATGTTTAAGTTCAGTAATTTCACTTTAATGACAATTAATAGGTAATTTTCATTGCCATTTAAGTGGAATAAGTGAACATAAACATACAAGCTTGATAAAAAGACTCAATTTAGAAGAAAATTTCAGATGGCACTTAGAGGCTTTTGCATCTGAAGTCTTCATGTATGTATATATATATATATATATATATATATATAAGATGTTGCAAGATGTTTATCATTCAAGAAAAGAAGTGCAGCCATAAAAATAAGTTTTATTTGTGTTTAGTCCTGCCCTGATGAAGCTCTTTCACAGATATTCCCTCTATTCCACAGACACAATAATAACAGATCTGACACACATGATTCTTTCAAAGTTTTCATCCTTTTGCTTCTCCTGGTGGTGTGCACATTCCTGTTTCTATGTTTTATGATAGGTTTTCGCAAGTCTCTGTTTGTTCTGAGCAGTTACTACACAAAGTTCTTCATATAAATCATCCCAGGGTTTCCAGAATCTCCTGCATATTGAACCCTTTCCAGCAGTGACTGCATGCACTCATACACAACTATTACAAAAGCTGCACACACTCGCCGGTGCTCTAGGAGAAAAATGATTTTGTCTTGTGGGAAATATGCTTGTAAATAGCTCATGCAGTTTTTGAAGGGCAGTACTTAAAAATAATCTTATGTCTTAGGAGACAAAAAGGTTATGCAATCTTATGCACTCAAAAAGTCATATTTTCTGTATGTGTACAGACCCTTTGCAGGGGACACCCGTGTTGCTGCTTCTGTTGGCTCACCCAAAGTCTTTAATGGATTTCATATGAGACAGAAGTGAGATTATGCATTTGTTGTCCAGTGTTCTCTCTCTCCTGTGTTGGGATGTGAGTCGGAGGTCGTAGAGAGTTTGATGCCGTTTGGCTCTCGGCGAAACTGAGAGCAGAATACCAATGCAGCTCCGCAGGAAGCATTTGTCCTTTTGGATATTGAGAGGCGTTTTCCTTCCCTCCGTGTCGATGTGTTTGAGAAAATGTAAAGCGGCTTTGGGCAGAAACCGGAGTTTTTCGGTCGAATAACACAGCGGGAATAATCTCATTAAACGGGCTCGCAGTCATTGTGTGAATTCTGTGTGAGTTTTAGCATGAGAGGTTTATTTCTCTGGGAAATCTTCAGCAAAGGACTCTATAGTTTTAGTGTTTCCCCTCAGCCTTAGATGAGCTACTCTCTATAGGTGTGTGTTAGACAAGCTAGAGGTCCACTTTTCTACATTCCTTCTGATGAGAACAAATAGTAGTATTGAGAATAATTGAGTGTATTTTCACATTTAATAGAATAGTTGTTCTAAAGAGCGTCATTACGTCACGTCTTGTGATGCGTGTTGTGTTTGATGGTGACCCAGTGTGTGTGTTAGTGACCTCTCATCTCCATCACAGCGGTTCACCATCTCTCAGGGTAACTCAAGGTTATTCAGTGTCATGGACTAATAATGAGCAACTTTTAATGCATTTATTCATTTTGGCTAATTTCTACATATGGGTGATTGACATATTTGGCTAAAAAAAAGGTTTTTTTTTAAAATCTCCAATGTAAGTCATGGAACTCATTGGGTTATATTCTACCAACTCTTATATTTCCAAATATATATGTGGTCTTCTAGATTTTGTCCTAAAATTTACATTTATTCACTAGTTTACTGTCTTAGTGACTAAAAATAAACAAGCTACAGTTAGTCCAAAATGCAGCTGCTAGAGTGCTTACTAGATCAAGAAAATATGATCATATAACACCGATTTTATCATCACTGCATTGGTTACCTATAAAGTTCCATAATAATTACAAGGTATTGCTACTGACTTATAAAGCCCTAAACGGCTTAGCTCCAGTCTATTTAACGGATCTTCTATCGCCCTATAATCCATCACGCACTTTAAGATCACTAAATTCAAGGCTTTTGGTCATACCTAGGATATCCAGATCCACCAAAGGAGGGAGAGCATTTTCACATTTAGCCCTAAAACTCTGGAATAGCCTTCCTGATACTGTTCGTTGCTCAGACTCGCTCTCCCAGTTTAAAACTAGATTAAAGACGCATCTCTTCAGCCAGGCATTCATATAATATTTTTAATCTTACAGTTCAAATTACAATCCAGCCTCTAGTTAATAAACGCCAGAGGAGAACTGGCCCCCGACTGAGCCTGGGTTCTCCCAAAGTTTTTTTTCTCCATTGGGTCACCTGATGGAGTTTTAGGACACCATTAGGTCACTTGATGGAGTTTTTCGGTTCCTTGCCACTGTTGCCTTTGGCTTGCTCAGTTGGGGATATTTTAGGGATATTTAATTTAATTTTATCAATCAATAAATTCCACTAGAAACAAACCTTGTTGTATTATTTTAATTTAATACTGTGAAGCTGCTTTGATACAATCTGTATTGTGAAAAGCGCTATACAAATATACTTGACTTGACTTGACTTGACTAAAAATGTCATATGGTGTGACATGAATGTTATTGTGTATTAAATTAAAAAGGGGTATAATGTGATAATGTAAGTCAATTTATCCTGATTCTTTACCATTACTATATAAAAGTATAGCATTTCTTATGTGCAAATATGTTACATTTTGCATTATTTTACTTTATCATCACTCATAGACAGACGTTTACTTGTAATCTTTCAATATACTTCAAATTAATTTGGGAATACCTTGTTATAAAAGTACCACAATGCTTGTGACCTTTGCTGGCACTATTCCCCATCTGTCACATTGATGATTTTATGATTAATAACCAAAAAGCCTTAATATCTTTCAAAATTCTGAATGTCGCACCAAATGACATGGTGTCACGCCATATGATGTCACACCACACAACAATCTGTATGCAAAAATCTGTATTAGCTGCATTTAACAAACAACCCAACTTAGTTTGACAAGTGAATCATTGTTTCAGTTACAGCAAAAATCACAAAATAGTTTAAAACAGTGAGTTCTGCTCAAAGTAGCAAAGAATCATATGTTTATAACAGGACATTAATCCACTTACTGTATTCATTTGATGTTGCACTTTTTATTTTAATCTGCTGAATATTAACTACATGAATTCTAATAATCTTTATAGTAAATCGTTGAAATGTTTTTTTTATTTAATGCATAAATTCGTTTCAAAATGAGGATGAGTAAAACAATGACCGAACAGAACAGCAAGCTGATGTATCATTTCCTTGTTCTTTCTTTATTCGCATTATCTCGCCATCTACTGAAATCTACCTCAAACTGAAAAAATAAATAAATAAATAAATAAAGGGAAACATTTGAGTGACAAAATGCTGTAGTTTAACATGGATTCAGCTTGAAAATGGGATAGTAGGGATTCACCTAATTGAGTTGGTGTATAGATATTAAATGTGTACATAATATAGTATCAAAATGTGTTAAAAGGACGATATATTCAATAAACTTAACTATTAGTTATAAAATATGTATCTAAGAGCATTATTTACGTATTTAAATGCAATTCATATCATATAGTGTGACAAAATAATCATATGGTGTGACAAGAAAACCCCGTCACACCTTATGATTTTGTGTCACACCATAAGAGGTTTCATGTACTTAGCATGACATTAAGCAATGTGCTTTTATGCTAACATGCTAAAGCCATGCTAACTACAATATGACAATATAGTTTTGAAGGTAATTTTGACTGAAAAGTAATTTCATTTGGGCATTTTTGTGTAAAATGAGTCACCTCAAAAGACAGCGCAAAAGGGAACTGAAGCAGGAGTGCCGGATATACTTGATTTTTTTTTAAACATGAAGAGAGAAAACTCGCAGTGTCCTTCTGAGGTGCTGTTCTTCCTCCTGAAAGAAGGAGGACCCCCACACCCCAAAGGTCTCCAAACAATTGCCCGTTTAAAAAAAGGAATATGGCGTCACACCTAATGATATCCATTTTCGGGACAAAATGTTTGCTTCAAAACGCTGCTTCAAAATATTATGCCTGAACTTTTAGTCAAGCAGACTCACAAGTAGACATCTGGGATATCAATATATGATTGAATAAACAGAAAATGAATTAATTTTCTTGTTTTTATTCAAAATCAAAATCAAAATTTGTGAAATGTGCTTGGGACAGTCACGCCATATGAGCTTATTCTGGTTTGGCTGAAAATTGTGACAAAATGGAAGATTAAACCCATGAATGCTCTGTATGTCCATATAAAACAGCACTTTCTGAACAATATCACCACAGTTTTTGATATATTTTTCTATAATTTACTTAACATTGACACATTGGACCAAAAAAGGCCATGTCATGTCAACCACCCATATACTAATGTATTTTAATATTTGTTGTAATATATTTATAAATCAACATAAAGTTTGATTAGTAAATGCTGTAAAATGGTTGTTCAGTGTTGGTTCATGATACCTAATTAACTAATGTTAACGAATTGAACCTTAGTGTAAAACACTTATTTTGATCTTGATATTGTTCAGCGTTGTGTTAATGTCGCAGATCTTCAGCTGTCAGTCAGACTGCACAGGCTAACCCTCTCAGAAACGTTGCGTCTTTAAAATAGCCAATATTTAACCCACATTCTGTTCTGTTCTTTTGATTTATGTTCTATTCTGTTACATTCTGTTCTATTTTGTTTCATTATGCTTTCCTCTGTTACATTATGTTATTTTCTGTTGCATTCTGTTCTCCTCTGTTCTCCTCTGTTGCATTCTGTTCTCCTCTGTTCTTCTCTGTTGCATTCTGTTCTCCTCTGTTCTCCTCTGTTACATTATGTTCTTTTCTGTTGCATTCTGTTCTCCTCTGTTGCATTCTGTTCTCCTCTGTTCTCCTCTGTTGCATTCTGTTCTCCTGTTGCATTCTGTTCTCCTCTGTTGCATTCTGTTCTCCTCTGTTCTCCTCTGTTGCATTATGTTCTTTTCTGTTGCATTATGTTCTCCTCTGTTCTCCTCTGTTGCATTCTGTTCTCCTCTGTTCTCCTCTGTTGCATTCTGTTCTCCTCTGTTCTCCTCTGTTACATTATGTTCTTTTCTGTTGCATTCTGTTCTCCTCTGTTGCATTCTGTTCTCCTCTGTTCTCCTCTGTTGCATTCTGTTCTCCTGTTGCATTCTGTTCTCCTCTGTTGCATTCTGTTCTCCTCTGTTGCATTATGTTCTTTTCTGTTGCATTATGTTCTCCTCTGTTCTCCTCTGTTACATTCTGTTCTCCTCTGTTGCATTCTGTTCTCCTCTGTTCTCCTCTGTTGCATTATGTTCTTTTCTGTTGCATTCTGTTCTCCTCTGTTCTCCTCTGTTGCATTCTGTTCTCCTCTGTTCTCCTCTGTTGCATTCTGTTCTCCTCTGTTCTCCTCTGTTGCATTCTGTTCTCCTCTGTTCTCCTCTGTTACATTATGTTCTTTTCTGTTGCATTCTGTTCTCCTCTGTTGCATTCTGTTCTCCTCTGTTCTCCTCTGTTGCATTCTGTTCTCCTGTTGCATTCTGTTCTCCTCTGTTGCATTCTGTTCTCCTCTGTTGCATTATGTTCTTTTCTGTTGCATTATGTTCTCCTCTGTTCTCCTCTGTTGCATTCTGTTCTCCTCTGTTGCATTCTGTTCTCCTCTGTTCTCCTCTGTTACATTATGTTCTTTTCTGTAGCATTCTGTTCTCCTCTGTTGCATTCTGTTCTCCTCTGTTCTCCTCTGTTGCATTCTGTTCTCCTGTTGCATTCTGTTCTCCTCTGTTGCATTCTGTTCTCCTCTGTTCTCCTCTGTTGCATTATGTTCTTTTCTGTTGCATTATGTTCTCCTCTGTTCTCCTCTGTTACATTCTGTTCTCCTCTGTTCTCCTCTGTTGCATTCTGTTCTCCTCTGTTCTCCTCTGTTGCATTATGTTCTTTTCTGTTGCATTCTGTTCTCCTCTGTTCTCCTCTGTTGCATTCTGTTCTCCTCTGTTCTCCTCTGTTGCATTCTGTTCTCCTCTGTTCTCTTCTGTTGCATTCTGTTCTCCTCTGTTCTCCTCTGTTACATTATGTTCTTTTCTGTTGCATTCTGTTCTCCTCTGTTGCATTCTGTTCTCCTCTGTTCTCCTCTGTTGCATTCTGTTCTCCTGTTGCATTCTGTTCTCCTCTGTTGCATTCTGTTCTCCTCTGTTCTCCTCTGTTGCATTATGTTCTTTTCTGTTGCATTCTGTTCTCCTCTGTTCTCCTCTGTTGCATTCTGTTCTCCTCTGTTGCATTCTGTTCTCCTCTGTTCTCCTCTGTTGCATTCTGTTCTCCTCTGTTGCATTCTGTTCTCCTCTGTTCTCCTGTTCTCCTCTGTTCTCCTGTTCTCCTGTTCTCCTCTGTTGCATTCTGTTCTCCTCTGTTCTCCTCTGTTCTCCTGTTGCATTCTGTTCTCCTCTGTTCTCCTCTGTTCTCCTCTGTTCTCCTCTGTTGCATTCTGTTCTCCTCTGTTCTCCTCTGTTGCATTCTGTTCTCCTCTGTTCTCCTCTGTTGCATTCTGTTCTCCTCTGTTCTCCTCTGTTCTCCTCTGTTGCATTCTGTTCTCCTCTGTTCTCCTGTTCTCCTCTGTTCTCCTGTTCTCCTCCGTTCTCCTCTGTTCTCCTGTTGCATTCTGTTCTCCTCTGTTCTCCTCTGTTCTCCTCTGTTGCATTCTGTTCTCCTCTGTTGCATTCTGTTCTCCTCTGTTCTCCTCTGTTGCATTCTGTTCTCCTCTGTTCTCCTCTGTTCTCCTCTGTTGCATTCTGTTCTCCTCTGTTCTCCTCTGTTCTCCTGTTCTCCTCTGTTCTCCTCTGTTGCATTCTGTTCTCCTCTGTTCTCCTCTGTTCTCCTGTTCTCCTGTTCTCCTCTGTTGCATTCTGTTCTCCTCTGTTCTCCTCTGTTCTCCTGTTGCATTCTGTTCTCCTCTGTTCTCCTCTGTTCTCCTGTTCTCCTGTTGCATTCTGTTCTCCTCTGTTCTCCTCTGTTCTCCTCTGTTCTCCTCTGTTCTCCTCTGTTGCATTCTGTTCTCCTCTGTTCTCCTCTGTTCTCCTCTGTTCTCCTGTTCTCCTCTGTTGCATTCTGTTCTCCTCTGTTCTCCTCTGTTCTCCTCTGTTGCATTCTGTTCTCCTCTGTTCTCCTCTGTTCTCCTGTTCTCCTCTGTTCTCCTCTGTTCTCCTCTGTTCTCCTCTGTTGCATTCTGTTCTCCTCTGTTCTCCTCTGTTCTCCTGTTCTCCTGTTCTCCTCTGTTGCATTCTGTTCTCCTCTGTTCTCATCTGTTCTCCTGTTGCATTCTGTTCTCCTCTGTTCTCCTCTGTTCTCCTGTTGCATTCTGTTCTCCTGTTCTCCTCTGTTCTCCTCTGTTCTCCTGTTGCATTCTGTTCTCCTCTGTTCTCCTGTTGCATTCTGTTCTCCTCTGTTCTCCTCTGTTCTCCTGTTGCATTCTGTTCTCCTCTGTTCTCCTCGTTTCTCCTCTGTTCTTCTCGTTTCTCCTCGTTTCTCCTCTGTTCTCCTCTGTTCTCCTCTGTTCTCCTCTGTTCTCCTCTGTTCTCCTCTGTTCTCCTGTTCTCCTCTGTTCTCCTCTGTTCTCCTGTTCTCCTCTGTTCTCCTCTGTTCTCCTCTGTTCTCCTCTGTTCTGCTCTGTTCTCCTCTGTTCTCCTGTTCTCCTCTGTTCTCCTGTTCTCCTCTGTTCTCCTCTGTTCTCCTCTGTTCTCCTGTTCTCCTGTTCTCCTCTGTTCTCCTCTGTTCTCCTCTGTTCTCCTGTTGCATTCTGTTCTCCTCTGTTCTCCTGTTGCATTCTGTTCTCCTCTGTTCTCCTGTTCTCCTCTGTTCTCCTGTTCTCCTCTGTTCT
>NC_140211.1:280000-285000 GCF_951802725.1 Rutilus rutilus
GCACTCGTTTCATTCACTCCCTCCATTAAACCTCTGTAATGACTGAATCTGAAACTCGTCTCGTCTCTGTTCTCTTGTCTGTGCTTCACTTTATTATTTGCTTTGTGTTTAATTCTGTGGTTTAATACTGTCCTCCAGAGCACAGCAGACACGCAACGATAGGAAAGAACATTTATTTTGCAAATTAAACGAGGAGGAACAGAAAACCCATTACAGACACAGAGACACACACACACACACACACAGAGAGAGAGAGAGAGAGAGAGAGAGAGAGAGTGTGTGTGTTTGCTGGTGTTAAGTCTGTGAGTTAAAGGTCCAGATGATTATAGTTAACGAGTGAAACACACACACACACACACACACACACACACACACTGAGAGAGAGAGAGAGAGAGAGAGAGTGTGTGTTTGCTGGTGTTAAGTCTGTGAGTTAAAGGTACAGATGATTATAGTTAACGAGTGAAACACACACACACACACACACACACACACACACACACACACACACACACACACACCGTCTCTCTGTCAGGACTCGCTGGTTAAACACGCCGGTCGCTCACAGGATATTTTTAACATTAATTGTCCAACACATAATTGCGATTCATGATTTAATTCTGTTTTGTTCACGTCACGTACAGAGTTAAGGTGCAGTCACACACACTCAACAACATGATTCCTTTTTTTAATTGACTTGACATGATTATTCTTTTGCTTAACTCGTTGTTTTCATTTTTAAGGAACATGTTTCAATAAAGTAGCTTGATCTTATTTTACAGCTTTCTCAGTTTACTAAATTAATCCGACAAATTAATTGTTCATCCAGTTTACTTAATCAAATTGAGTTGAGACTACATTAATGCTTTTATCTGTGTTTAAATAACAGAAACTATCATGGCAGAATGTTGAACTCAAGTGTTGTTATGCATTAATTAGCAAGATGATCAAAGTGCGATTTTTAAATGTTAGAGGAGTGAAATAATGGAATTAATTGCAAGAACTAGTGAGGAAATTTGCAATCTTTCCATTCTGGTTGATTTGATTTGTCTTATTGTGTAGTATTGCTCATTCATTGTGCTGAATATAAACACATACTAAACTGAAACTGAGAAAGAGCGAGGTGAGAAGAAGAAAGCTAGAGGAAGACGAGTGAAAGTGTGATAAGAAGAAAAGGCAGAAGAGCTGGAAATGAAATCAAAGAGAAGAAACACAGCAGATTCAGAGCGAACACACACATCAAACACATCACAACGGATCTGCCCTCCAACCCTGAACACACACAGCAGAGATCCAGACTGAGACTCTTCCAGTGATGACACAGGTGTGAGAGAGAGAGAGAGAGAGAGAGAGAGAGTGAGTGAGTGAGTGAGTGAGTGAGTGAGTGAGTGAGTGAGTGAGTGAGTGAGTGAGTGAGTGAGTGAGTGAGTGAGTGAGTGAGTGAGTGAGTGAGTGAGTGAGTGTGTGTGTGTGTGTGTGTGTGTGTGTGTGTGTGTGTGTGTGTGTGTGTGTGTGTGTGTGTGTGTGTGTGTGTGTGTGTGTGTGTGTGTGTGTGTGTGTGTGTGTGTGTGTGTGTGTGTGTGTGTGTGTGTGTGTGTGTGTGTGTGTGTGTGTGTGTGTGTGTGGTCCTGGTAAACCATACATAATGGGGACCTATTAAAGGAATAGTTCTCCAAAAATTACAATTTGCTGTTAATTTACTCACACCTCAGGCCATCCAGGATGTAGGTGACTCTTCATCTTCAGTAGAGCAGTAAAGATGTTTAGCTGAAACTGTGGTCTCTGGTGATTCATATAATGGAAATCAATGGCTACCATCACTTTGAGATAAAAAAAAAAACATATGCAATATGTATTGAGGTCTTAAGAAGCGAAACGAGTGGGAAAACGGCTTATAAATCAGAGGCGTGGCCTTCTCTAACACACGCCCACATAGGTGTGGCCTCCTCTAACACACTCCCACAGAGGCGTGGCCCCCTCTAACACACGCCCACAGAGCTGTGGCCTCCATAGAGGCGTGGTCTTCTCTAACACACGCCCACATAGGTGTGGCCTCCTCTAACACACGCCCACAGAGGCGTGACCTCCCCTAACACACGCCCACAGAGGGGTGGCCCCCTCTAACACACGCCCACAGAGGTGTGGCCTTCTCTAACACACGCCCACAGAGGTGTGGCCTTCTCTAACACACTCCCACAGAGGTGTGGCCTCCTCTAACACACTCCCACAGAGGCCAACGAACGGCTTCTGGAACAAGAACAAATGTGGGGCGGGCTTGATTTTGATTCAAAATGACGAGAAACATGATTTTAAAACAATAATGATGTGCACCTAGCTTTACTGGAGAGCTTCAGTGCATGTCTTCATTTCTTCAGGAACATCCACACGGATATTTCCCTCTGTGTCGTTTCTATGAACACATAGACTAGTGTTTTATGTTTTGTGAAAAGCTCTTTGCAGATGAAGTGCATTGAAAGGAAACTGTTGTGTGACGGCAGTGAGTTTGATGGAGATGTGATTGTGATCGTGATCGTTCTCCAGTGATGTTGTGTTTGCTGTAACTCTTAGCATTGTGACGTCTGGTAATGACCGTTTCAGCCGGAGCCGAGCTCGCGATGAATGGTGTGTCGAGACGCGGTTTTGTTTTCTGAGTGGTGTTATTTTTTAAAAAACAAAGTACAATAGAGGCAAAGCACTTTGGTTGAGAGTTTCTTTACCTGTTGAGATACACACGCGCGTATGTCGCAGCGGCTCACGCTGAATCTCAGGAGGGTTTCGCCAACATGACAAGTGTGTGTGTGAAAGTGCTTTGTTTTGGTGTGAAGATTCAGTTAGATTTATCATTTTTATTACCATCTCTCACCATAATCACGTTTACTGCAAACCGTGAAACAAAGTTGTTTACATGCGAAAGAAAACGGAACAATTTACAGGCTGTCATTAGTCCGTTCACGAGTCTCTCTGTTTATCGCACGTTTACTGTGTTGCAGAAATCCTCTGATAATGAACAGGTTGATTTCAGACTGCAGCTAAATGAGGTTTATTAGAGAAACAGTTCTTCAGCTGAACCAACTGAACGTGTGTGTGTGTGTGTGTGTGTGATGATGGGTGACGCAGACTAGAATCTAAGACAATGGTTGGTATTATGGCATTATTTTAATTGATTGTTCTAGTCAACCGTTTAATATTATTGTGAGATGCTTTGAAATGGCAAGAACTATGTGGTTAGTGTAGTTCTGGCTAATTCTCTGTTTGTGTCTGTGTGTAAGCGTTCATGTGAAACCAGTGTCAAAAACACACTTCCGCTCTGTGACAAACAGAATAGATATTAAAGTTAATCTAAACTAAAGGAGCTCACATGTGCTGATGGGAAGATTGTCTAGATGTTCCACACACACACACACTGTGTGCTGCAGAGAGAGACACGCGTGTGTTGATGCAGGTGTGTGTCTGTGTGTGTGTGTGTGTGTGTGTGTGTAAATACAGTGGCAGGTTATTTACACGTCTCATAATCGCAGTTGCCGCTGGGCTCGTGTTGTTCTGCTGAAGAATCTTATCTCGCCTCATTAGAGCAGATGATTCTAACCGCTGTTACAAAATATACCATCACCACACACTTTCACACACACACACACACACACACACACACACACACACACACACACACACACACACACACACACACACACACACACACACACACACACACACACACACACACACATGCTAACAGACACACACACACTAACCCACTCACATACACACAATCTCTCTCACACACAGACACACACTAACCCACTCACAAACCCACTCACATACACACTTACTCTTACACACACACACACACACACACAAACATACACATACACACACGCACACACACATACACACTTGACGAGGGGACAGGAACCTTTTTTTTTTACAAAGAGCCTTTTTTTTTTTTGGTAAATGCATTTTTCCAAAAGAGCCACTGCAAAAATGTTATTAATATTATTTTAAAAAGAAATTCAATAACATTTCAATTATAGTAACTTTATTAGGCCCATAGACAACTAAAAACAAACAAAAAAATGCTACAAACAATAAATAACAAGTTGCAATATGAAATTATTTTGTGCAGGCTTACCCTCTTTGAGTTTAGCATGTACAGAGTGAACAGCAACGGTCCTAGTACTGAGCCCTGTGGTACGCCATACTGAACTTGTGATCGATGAGACATCTCTTCATTTACTGCTACAGACTGATAACGGTCAGATAAGTATGATTTAAACCATGCTAGCGCAATTCCACCATAATTTATAGTCTATTTAAAAGAATGTTGTGGTCAATAGTATCAAATGCAGCACTAAGATCGAGTAACACTAATAGCAAATCATGTGTGACCCTAATGAGAGCAGTCTCGGTACTATGATACGGTCTAAATCCTGACTGGAAATCCTCCAGATATCATTTCTGTCTAGTATCTTTGACAGAAAGGGTAGAGTCGAGATCGGCCTGTAATTGACTAATTCTGAAGGATCAAGTTGCGTTTTTTTTAACAAGCGGTTTAATCATAGCCAGCTTAAAGGTTTTTGGTACGTATCCTAATGACAAAGATGAATTAATGATATTAAGAAGAGGATCTGTGACCTCTGGAAGCATCTCTTTCAGGAGCTTAGTCGGTATAGGGTCTAACATACATGTTGTCGATTTAGATGATTCAGTGAGTTTAGAGAATTCTTCCTCTCCTATAGCAATAAATGAATGTATGTTTTCCTCAGGGAGAGGATACTGTAGTAGACGGTTGCATAGTTATAATTTTCTCTCTAATATTATCAATCCTGCAATTAAAGAAATTCATAAAGTCATTACTGTTTGGAAACTTCTGAAGTTACTGCTTTATTTCTCATTAATGTAGCCACTGTATCAAATAAATACCTAAGAGTTAAAGCCGTTTTTAATGCCTCTCTGTATGCAGTAACACTTTCCCTCCACTAAATGTGAAATACCTCATTTTTCTGGCT